>NW_022589705.1:43170575-43423468 GCF_004348235.1 Phoca vitulina | reverse complement strand
TTCTTCTTCTTCTTCTTCTTCTTCTTCTTCTTCTTCTTCTTCTTCTTCTCTTCTCCTTCTCCTTCTTCTTCTTCTTTTAATAGTAATGTTAGTTTTGGGCAAGAGTTTATTCTCTTCCATGTAGCAAAATAGACTTTCTTTGGATATATATATAAAATTTTATATATATATAAAGTCTTTGGAGATATATATATATATATATATATATATAGTTTGAATTTTTTTTTAAAGATTGTATTTATTTGTCAGAGAGAGAGAGAGCACAAGCAGGGGGAGTGGGAGAGGGAGAAGCAGGCTCTCTGCTGAGCAAGGAGCCCAACGCAGGACTCAATCCCTGGGCCCTGGGATCATGACCTGAGCCAAAGGCAGACTGACATTTTACATTCAAAAATTTCTTTTTAGAAGTGGACTAGATCATCGTATTTCAACACATACACAGGGACTGTGTCTTACAGAGCCTAGAGTATACAACCACCTAATGCAGAGAAGGCAAAGATGCACCATGTATACTGCTATTCTCCTTCATCTCTCCTTCATAACTTTATCTATCTATCTATCTATCTATCTATCTATCTATCTATCTATCTATCATCTATCTATCTATCTACCTATCTATCATCTATCGTTTCTGTTATGTGCTGGGCACTATTATAGGCAGTCAGGATGCAACAGAAAGCAAAGAAGACAATCTTCCCCCCCTCATGGTGTTTATATTCTAGTGGGGAAAGAGATATCAGTACCCTTATCACAGAGTCATTTTTTCCTGAGCCTGATACAGCCCCGGCATCCTTCTTATTAACCTTTGCTCCAGATGGTCACCACCTATCTATAAGAGTAGGTATGTAGAATAAGACCTATTGGTCATTCCTGATTTAGTACAGTCTACCAGTGATAGAGAAATAGCTTAGCTACAAAAAAAGTGCACACCACATTATATTGAAACACCTGACTCAAAATCTTTAAGCCATAATAAATGCCATAATAAATGTATGTATGAGTCATTAACTATTTAACCTACACTTCTTAACACTGAGTCTTATTTTCTTTTTTTAAAGATTTTATTTATTTATTTGACAGAGAGAGACATAGCGAGAGAGGGAACACAAGCAGGGGGAGTGGGAGAGGGAGAAGCAGGCTCCCCGCTGAGCAGGGAGCCCGATGCAGGGCTCGATCCCAGGATCCTGAGATCATGACCTGAGCCGAAGGCAGACGCTTAACTACTGAGCCACCCAGGTGCCCCAACACTGAGTCTTACTGGACTGTCAAATGATGTGATTTTTTTTCCAAGTTTGTATTTAAATTCCACTTAGTTAACATACAGTGTAATATTAGTTTCAGGTTAGAATTTAGTGATTCATCACTTACATACAACATCCAGTGCTCATCACAACCAGTGCCCTCCTTAATCCCCATCACCTATTTCACCCACAACCCCTCACCTCCCCTCCGGTAACCATCAGGTTGTTCTCTATGGTTAAGAGTCTGTTTCTTAGTTTGCCTCTCTCTTTTTTTCCCCCCACGTTCATTTGTTTTGTTTCTTAAATTTCACATATGAGTGAAATCATATGGTATTTGTCTTTCTCTGACTTATTTCACTTAGCATAATACTCTCTCTGTTTAATGAATTAAATTTTAATTTTAGAAATGCATCTTAAAAGTTTTATTTGTTAACAGATTATTAACAGAGGGATTTTTATGAATCAAAAAATGGAACATAATACCAAAAATATCAGTTGTACAATTTCTTCATGGTTCTTCTTCTGTGTATATAAACATATTTCAAGAACATGAAATGTGGTTAAATTTTGTTTAACTCACCACTTTATAAGTTAATATGGCTAAAACTGTGTTAAATATCTTATTGTCAATGATATCTTGATTTAAGCAAGTTTTAGCTCTAGCTATCAGGCTCAGGTCAGACTGAGAATGAATAAAGCTACGTATGGCCAAATTGCTGATTTATAGGATTAATCTAAATGCGGAAATGACAATAATCACTTTTTTCATTTTATCCTAGTCTGAACTCTCCACTAGGACCCCAGTTTTATTTTTTTAACCAGGTTTTTAAAGTGAAAACTGAGTTTTGGCCAAGGTAATGTCTTACTTGTGGAATGGGCCAATTTCTTTACATCTGTTATATAAAGAGGTCTCATCTTCTTTGTCTGTGTAAATGTTTTTGAACTTCCAAAGACCAGATGAAGTGCCACCTCATCCTCAAAGTTCTCCCTCATCTGCAATAGACTCTTCTCTAAGATCTATCAATACTTAATGTTTATAATAATAATAGTATATTTAAATATGCTGGTTTAAAAACAGTATATTGTAACTGCTATGTGGTATTTTAAAATTGTTACAGATTTTGTCTTACTCCATAGTAGGATTGGCATTAGTATGCAAATGATACCAAAGAGTGAATATCAGCTTTTCCATGTATTTGTTATTGGTCCCCATATTTATTATTATCTATTTCTTCTGTACACACATGCCATAGTATGTGCATACACATTCTTTTATATTTGAAACCTAATAATAGATAGTGATCCAATAAAGATGTGACTTTTTAATCACTTGGTATGTATACATAATTGATTTATATCTTTAAAGCAATGATGGCATATTTTCTTTAAAATTATATAATTTGTGGGGCACCTGGGTGGCTTAGTCAGTTAAACGTCCGATTCTTGGATCAGCTCAGGTCATGATCTCAGGGTCATGGGATGGAGGACCGCATGGAGCTCTGTGCTTGTTATGGAGTCTGCTTGAGATTCTTTCCTCACTCCCTCTCCCTCTCCCTCTGCTACTCCCCCTGCTCACACGTGTGCTCTCTCTCTCTAAAATAAGTAAATAAATAAAATCTTTAAAAAAAAATTAAAGAATAAAAATAAATAAAATTATATCATCTGGGACACATTCATGGTGATTCAGTGAATAAAATAATTTTTAACTTTACCACAAAGTAAATATTTTCAGCATGATTTTTAATGTCGTTTGAGGTATAAATGATCCCATAATCTGGAATATTGCTAAAAGTTTCAACCATCAGTTTTTCACATTATGAAATAGATTTGCCCTGAATTGAGAAGCATTAATTCTAGGTTTTATCACCTGACTCTGCTACTAAGAGCTGTACCTATGACTAGAAAATTTTTTCAGCCTGACAAACCTTAGTTTATCTATCTATAAAATGAAGAGTAGGGGATCTCCATGGGCCCTTTACAACAACAACCCAATGATTCTGTGTGGATACAAAAATGTCCACTTCCTGATAACATGTCAAAGAAAGCCAAAATGTACAACATGATAGTGAAAAGACAAGGTTTATAAAAATATAAATAGGAAGAAATGCCATGAGAAGAAATATAAGGACTATTTATATATCTGCCTTCAATAGAGTTTATTATAGTTATTGTAAGTCACACAAAAAAACCTTCATTAAAATAAAACATTAATTACTTATTTATATATTCAAAAGGTAAACATTGATCAGCATTGTTCTATGTGTACAGAGTTCTATTGACTTCCTTGCTACACTTTCAGAAGGCAAAATACACAGAAATAATCAACAATGAATTAAAAGTGATTCTATTTAACCTTCAGGTTTATTGTAAATTTGAATATATAATTAGGTATGCCCTATGATTATTTGGCCAGAAGCCAAATCTTTTGGAAAAGAAAGATACACTCAGACCTGAAGGTTGTGACATTGAGTGTACATATAATTCTCTCAGGCTGTGAAATGTCTCTTAAGGCATAATTTAGTCAGTAAAACTCCTGTGGCCTGAAACAATATTAAAATGCTTACCAAGTCCAAGGCTGACTTCTGAAATTGGCTTGATGACTTTGCAGATCCAGGCTACAAAGAGCTTTTGGAGTGTGACTTGAGAAGGCACAAAATGAAGACAGAGCATTTTGACTGCTTTTCAGGCACCTTAACTGCAACTGACAGCATGTTCAGCATAATATGCTCTGCAAAGTTGAGTGTTGGTTAATAAAAAAGGAAGAGAGGTATTTCATGCTTACCTAAGTTTAGGAAATCCTGAATTAAACAGTTTACCAGGTTTCTTTATTGCAGGGTTTTTCAGAATCTCTAGTGTGTTTAATGTACAACTTGAATCTTCAGGACAATGATATAGTATGCAGAGTCATCAAATCTATTTGACCAACAGAACCATTTTGTCTCAAAAGATGCCACAAGACTAGCATTTGTGGTCAAGTATATAAATTCCCCTTGTCTCCAAAAGCCTTTGTTTCACTATTACGTATCACATTACATTTAATTGTTCATCAGAGGCTCAACTAAACAAAATGGAAAGAGTTTAGCTCCCAGGAGCCCAGAGACTTCCACAGAAGTTCCAATGAATTGAAGCATTATTTTTACTTATTGATTCCATGTAGATCAATGCCAGGATGTTGTAAAATAAATCATCTGATAGGAGTTCTTTTCTGGTTGTGCTGAGATAAGCTAAATCAAAGAGAGATATATTCTTTCATTAATATTCTTAGGGCCACAAAATATCAGCATTTGTATTTGTGCTGAGATGATCGGTCAAAGATACACAGAACCAATATTAAATATAACTGATGTGAATAATCTTGTAGTATGAACACATAATAAAGCGTATCTTTCTTCCTTTATATCTAAACTTAAATTTGCCAAATTCTGCATCAGGATTTTAGAAAAAGCAAAACAAAACAAAAACAAAAACCTCAAGAATGTATCCAATGGATGGTTCATATTATAATATCTACAGTATAATTATATTCTGCAAACATAGGTGGATTCATTGGAAATGTGTTAAAAGTGGGAATAACTGGAATTCTAGATGTAAGTAAATGATGAAGTATGATGCATGAAGAACTTCATAAGAACTTGCTTAATTAAAGTACCACTATTGTTTATTCTCAAACAAAACCCAGTATTTTCCTTTCAAAATAAAAATATTTCTTATTTTGTAGAATCAGGTGTTATATTTTTAAGATAACTGTCAATTACATTAAATGAAATCTTTTATGAGATGAAATTTTTTCTGTTGGAAATATTAATTGTGAAAACACTTCTCACCACTCCCACCCCATACATAATATAAAGTATATCGATAGAAACGTATTTAACATAATGCTTTACTAAACAAAGATGAAATTGAAAACATCATTTGTGATAACTGGACTGCATTTAAGGAAAAATAATCTGTACTCTTTAATGTTGCATTTTCCAAAGTTTTAAATGTTGTATTTAGTTTGAGTATAGTCGATACACGGACTAAACACCAGTGACACAAAATTTGTGTAACATCTGTTCATAGAAAAACTATGCATGGTATCACTAAATTAAGTAGTACTTGGAAGGAAACAAATACTAAGGAAATTTTAAAAATTGTGTTAATGAAAATGCTATAAGATGCACTGGAAACTCGGATTATCAAGAAGCTAATAGCTTTGCTATTAATATATAATAGTTCTGCTACATAAAACATGGACAAGAAATACGATATATGTAATACACTAATAAATATGACAGATTAAATAATTTCTCCTGTAGAAGAGTTACAGATATAGTTATATATACAATTTAGAAAGACTGAATTCAGATGAATCTTGTAGAAATCAGTTTTATTACCTCATAAGTAGACTTCATACAGTAATTCAAAAAGTTAAAGTCTGGGGCATTTCTTTGTGTTAACTAGGCATATTTAGTGTGCTAATTTACTGAAATATTTTCCTACCTGCTTTCTGTCTAATACAGAAATCTGTCCCCACTTCACCTCCCCCCCAAAAAAGTAAGCCATGAGGAAAAGTACACAGAGTGATTATTATCTTGGCAAATCTGCCAATACTTAGGTCCTGGCTCTCACTCTTGTGAGACCAGAAACTTATTTTTCCTATGTTTTTAGTTGGTAAGATTAGGAGAGGAATTCTTTCTCAATAAATTCAGAAGAAGCTGAGGAAGATATGACAGTGTCTACATGTATAATAAAAACTCTGGTTGATCAGCATCTTTCTCCCGAAACTGAGCCAAAATTAACATCCTATCTACCTTTATTAAGTACAATGGAGTTTATATATTTTTTTCTAAAATATCTCAAAATCCTAATAGGTATCTGTTTTTTACGTTCATAATGAGTAGAAGAAACTGAGACTCAGGGAAGTGAAGCAACCTGTTTAAGATCACACAGCTGGAAAAATACCACCTCAGATTCAAACTGAGGTTTTAGGCAGCTTATTCTTATACAGTGTTTTCAAATTGAGATCTGTCTGAATTCCTTTAAAAGAGATTTTATGATCCAGTGAACTTGAGACTATGTGCATGGACCAGGGATTTTTAAAAAAACTTGTTCATTATTCACTGGATTATATCACAGGATTTGGAGTCAGATAAATCCTGACTGCAATCATTCACTTGGCTTCAGTTTCTTCTCTAAGTTGGAATGAAAATATCTAATCTTAGGATTATCATGAAAATTAACTGAGATAATATATTTAAAATAATTGAACACAGTGTCTACTACAGAGTAATTGCTCAATAAATGGTAATGACTGTGATTTGTATTTCCATCCCAATGCTGTCCACTGAGACATGCTGACCTTCTTCCTGGGTATCATCACTAGCTCATTAAGCCTGGAATCAGATTCAGTCCCAAGCATTCATGGCTCTCTGCTAGGCAAATCCAGTTTGCATTTGTCTGCCAGAGAAATCTCTCCTGGTCAGGGCTTAGAGGGACAATAAATAGTTTGTTTCAATGACTCCCCTGGCAGGCTACCAATTCATACCCTACATTCTTTAATTAGATATGTTAAGATTTGTAAACCATTTATAAGGAAGTCAAAGACCTAGAACACTTTTGTTTGTTTGTTTATTCAAGGTAATGTTTAAGCCTTAGCTCTTTATTCTTGGAAGGCAGACCTATTTCCAAATTCTTGAAGTAGCACTTCATTTTTGCTCCTGTGTACTACCTACCACAAAAGATAACTTGTGTGAAAAATGTAAAGTCAACTACTCCATAGCTGCTCTTTAGTGTCACAGGCGTGTGTGGTACAGGGAAAGGCAACAAGGGAGAGCAGATGGAGAAAATGGGAAGGTGATTTCAAATCTGTCTAGGAAGGTACAGGGAACCGGCTTTTACTTGCCACCAAGAGCTTTCTGTCACTCCATCCCAATGCAGCAGGCTTTGAAGGGTTCATCCATCTATGGTTAGATGAGTCCATTGGAAATTTTTGCATTTGCACGAGACCCATCGTTTTTGGAACTTGCCAGAGTGAAGGGCAAGGTAGTTTTGATTTGTCACTCTTGGGAATTTCAATTAGTAGCCTAATAATATGGGAATTGGTAGAGTTGTTTTCTCTCACTGAGCTTGGTTTTAGGGTCTGTGACCTGGGGCAGAGATTTATGTCTGAGTGGAATCTCTCTCATTCTAAATTCCTGGATTCAATGCAGATATTTCAGAATAAACTATATTCACAAAGTGCTATGTACCCATCTGACTGGGAAACAGTCAATTTAACTAAGCTCATAAGGAACACGAAAGCAATTTCACAGCCGATTTAGACCCATAGACCTTTTATATCCCTTTTATAGGAAAGTCATAGAATTTTAAGAGTTGGAAGCAAACTTTAAGATCATCTACCCCAACCACTCCATTTTATAGACTCTATATTCCCAGGGTAATAAGAGAGTTCATTGAGGACAGGGGCCACATCTTAATCATCAATATTCTTGAATGAGTTGAGACATACCTAAACCCCTAAACTAGTCATTGACTTGATTTCAGGCATTTTTAGATAATTAACAGTGGCCTCCTAATCACTGTACTATATTGTTTAAATAGATTATCCTATATCACTCAGTCCCCAACAAATGAAATATTAAATGCAAATAGATGGTATGGCACAGTGTGCTTCAACAACCAGGCAACAGGATTGAATTTTTCATATTTCAATGGTCAGGGGTACAAACAATTTCAATATATTACTATTGAGTCTATAGAAGCAATCTTTGCTCAAGGGGTCAGAGCAAATCACATTTTGGTGAATATTACTGTAGGAAGGAAAAAAGATGTAACATTCCAACACAAATCAGTACACATCTTTCTTGACTTACAATGGGTTTACGTCCTGGATAACACAAGTTGAAAATATCATAAGTCAAAAATGCATTTAATGAACTCAATCTCTTGAACATCATAGCTTAGCCTAGCCTATCTTAAATATGCTCAGAACACTCACATTAGCCTACAGTTGGGTAAAATCATCTAACACAAAGCCTATTTTATAAGAAAGCATTGAATATCTCATGTAACTTAGTGAATACTGTACTAAAGGAAAAAAGCAGAATAATTGTAAGTCTATCAGTTGTTTACCTTCATGATCATGTGGCTGACTGGGAGCTGTGGCTCGCTGCTGCAGCCCAGCACCGCAAAAGAGTACTGGACTGCATCTTGCTAGCCCAGGAAAAGATCAAAATTCAAAATTCAAAGTACAGTTTCTATTGACTGCATGTTGTTTTCGCATCATCCTGAAGTTGAAAAATCATTAAATTGAACCATCCTAAATCAAGGACCCTCTGTATGTGGGAAGGACTCTTGAGTCTTCCCTAGAGAATATGGCACAGAGGTGCCACCTAGTGGCTGCATTCTTCTGGCTGTGAAAAGTACAGATTTGTTAGCATGGAGAATGGGATTTGTTTATATTTCGGGTCATCTGTAAATACATTATAATACAAAATGTCTATTCATAATTTGCTCTGCACTGTCAAGTTCAAAAAATAAACTGAATAATTCCCTGAAAACCTTTAAATAGCACAAAGGCAAAACAGTGTGAGATGTTTATCAAAGTGCTTTGCTCCTTATGGGTACACATACCACCAGTTCTAGATAAACCCAATAAGCAGAATTTCTAACATAGGACATGATAAAAGGGGTAGAACACATTCCTGCCTCCACTATTATATTTTAAGGTTATCTCTATGATTTATTTAGCACAATGTTTTGCACATAACAGATACTTGATAAAAGATGTTGAATGAGTACATACATCAATACATGGATAACTACATGAATCCTTGAACTTAAGGAATTTCAAGAGAGATAATGTTACCTTGAAAGTGGACAGGTGTGCTTTGTCCTCACTACTTAGATGATCAGTAGTAAGACAGCCAACTCATATCTGGGTATAATCTCATTTTGAAATTGAGAGAAATCCTGAAATCAAAGGACTCTGGTGGCTCAAGTTGAGTAGAATGGTAAAGGAGGAGGTAAAGCCAAAAAAGGGCCAAAAAAGTGAATGAAATATGAGGATTGGTGAGATGTACCACCATTTCTACTTGGCAGCAGAAATTACTTCTGATAGGATAGACTTATTGATGATATGGATCTAGTCAAGTTGCCATTATTAATTATAAAACAAGTATGCAAGATGCCCCTGTCCCTTTCTCTCTCTATCTGTCTCTCTCTCTCCCTCCTTCTCTCTCACCAACCCCCCGCCGCCCCAATACTTTTCTAAAATCAAGCCTAATAGCAAAGGCACAGGCTCACATGTTCACACGTGTTGCCTAACAATTGTAATGCCCTGCTGAATTGATTGGCTCTACTTTTACACAGTAAAAAGCAATAAGTAAATGTGGTGAGCAGTTCATGAACTGGGAAGATTTTGATTGCCTGGCTGCATAATTAGAGGCAGAAAGTCCATATGTGCATAAACCAATAAATGGATTTTTAAAAACTACTAACATCATCTCTTTTCAAAACCTCTAAGACACAAGATGTGACATTAATGGAAGGCACTTTGTTTTTGTGTGTTTAGATGAGCAAAAGAGTGTTGGTTCACTTCAAGAAGAAGACTAGTTGGCATCTTATTAGAATAAAAATGCCCAAACAGGGGCCTCCCAATCTATGATAGCTCAGATTTGTGATCATTATGAAGAAGTCAATCAGTGGATGAGTTTGGGTTGTTAGACTGCTGTGACAATAGCATGAGAATAGAAATAAAACCCCCAACCTAATGCAGGAAAATACAAAAAATATTTGCTGTTTTTGTGGTTCCTTGGGTAAGTTGTTTGACCTCTCTGAACTTCACATTCTTTACCTGTAAAATGTTGAGACAAATAATTCATATATCACAAGACTATTTTGAGAGGGAGGTGTTTGTTGAAAATACTGTAACTCACTTTGAAATAGGAGTTACAAGATTGCCATTTTCAAACAAAGTACAAAATAGCCTTGACTATTTGCATTTGCGAAGTCTCCATTTAGTCTCCTTAATGTAAACAATGGGAGAAACATGCAAAGTTGGCAAAAACACCTGACTGGATGATCAGCAGAGGTCTAAGATTTGGATCTCTGGTTTAGTGATTTATATGGTAACAGAAAGCCTCCTCTGCCCAATAATACCCTCTCAATGTGCATGGTCAACTGTGAAATTTCCATTGTTAGAAATAAATTGTTTAAGGTTAAACAGGAAGTTCCTTTCAAAACACAAATATTCCTAGGAAGGTGTATACTTGAGGTTATTTGTCATTAAGACTATCACACAAGCATGCATTGGTTTAACAACTGATCCATTAAAAAAACTGGCTGAAATTCATTCATTTCCAACTGTAAGTGTTCCCAGTACAGTGAGGGTCTCTGGGCTGGGAAGAATGACTGAGGACACAGGTGTTCTACAGGAGGCAAGAAGCACTAAAGGGAAAATTGTATTCTCCAAAAGTGGTCAAGAAAAGCAAACATCAGAGGGTTTACTTTCCCAGCAGTTTTACCCTGTTCTCCTAAATGCAAAATCTCCATTAAAACACCTTTTTCCCTCTTAAGTTTCTTTTTAGCATTTCAAAATTAAAGCCAACTTAAAATATATGCATTTCTACTTGGAATAACTACAAATAAGCATTTGCTTGTTGTCTTTTACAGGATTATATGTCCAAGAACAAAGGAACTGTTTCCTACATGTATTATTGAAAGAGTAATCACTTATTACACCAAAAGTCATTAACTCTAATTGTTTCAAGATTTACTACCATTTCTGATTCTTTCCTGTATGGATTCCTTCTCTAATTGACCACTGGGCAGTTGGGATTTATTTCCTACATTAAGATCTTTTAGTCTTCTGTGTGTGTGTGTGTGTGTGTGTGTGTGTGTGTGTGTGTGTGTATAACATCAGCTCATTTGTTTTTATAAAGTACTGTAATATTGTTGGTAATAATGTGGCCTAACAAATAGGACTTATTTAATGGTTGTTTTTACCTCTTATAGGTGAAATAGGTGATTATAAACACTTAATGTAAATTTAATGTTCAAGTAGTCATGAATTCTAAAAGTAGTCATGAATTCTAAAAAATTCATGAACTGAATATTGGAAAATCCAAGGAGGTTTAGTAGGTCTTGAGGTAAAATATTAGATGTAGAGAAAAGAAATTATTTCATCCTCTGATGTGATAGGCAGAATAATGACCTCCCAATGGTGCCCACATCCTAATTCCTAGAACCAATAAATTAATTACATTACATGGCAAAGGGGAATTAAGGTAGCAGATAGGCTTATGGTTGCTAACCAAGTAACTATAAAATAGGGAGATTATCCTAGATTATTTGGGTGGGTCCAATGAATTCCAGGGTACTTAAATGTGGAAGAGTGAAGCAAGAGTCAGCGATGTAATATGAGAAAAACTTGAATGGCCATTGCTGGCTTTGAAGTTGGAAGAAGAATGTAAATGAAGGAATGTGGACAACCTCTAGAATCTGGAAAAGGCAAGAAAACAGACTTTCCCAGAGAGCCTCCAAAAAAAGAACACAGTCCACTGACACCTTGATGTAAACCAGGGAGATTCATTTTAGACTTCTGACCTCCAGAACTATAAGATAATAAATCCGTGTTGTTTTAAGCCACTACATTTGTGGCAATTCGTTATAGCAGCAATAAGAAACTAATATGCCTAGGAAATCATTCATTCATTCATCCGTTCATGCATTCAATAAATGTTGTGTGTCTCCTAAATGCAAGACGCTGGCACATTCATCTAATCAGTGTTCAGCTAATAGAGCTGCCTTTTGTTTTCTTTCTTTCTACTGGTAAACCAGGAATGATGAGATGAGTAGTAAACTTTCCCCTTTTGTGAGGATTTTTACTTTCCAACAGCTTTTGATTCTCTCCCTTTTCGAGTAGATATATGATGGGAACTCCATCCCTATGTGCATTTAAGCTCTATGTTGGACTTGGAAAAATGCATGTTTATTTCTTTTAGAATATAAAGGTATGCATTTCAATTCTAATTTCTCAAGCTGCTGAAAAACTCCTCATGTCAATTCATTCATTCATTTATGCATTCATACAATAAGTTTGGATATTTCAGTTACTCTTTAAGACACTGTAGATAGGTTTTTTAAAAGATTCAAAATAAACAGAAGGAACAAAAAACTTGCCTCCTTCTGTAAAAGACCTTGCCGTCTAGCGCTGCGACAGACACATACCTCCAAATATAATGAAAGGCATTAAAGTGCTTTCATGATTGTGACATAACCCCATAATTTCTTATATAGTATAATGTACTAGTTTGTACCTGGTAAATACTTATTAGAAACTCACATTGACAAGTCTATGTTATTTTATGTATGTAAAGTAGAGAGGTGGTAATCATTAATAATCTTGATACTTCTGCTATATATTAATCATTTGATTTAACATATTAAAGGCTTGTTATTAGTATGTGTGGTGTTTGAGGCATTGATCTATATCTTTGGTGGTGCTTTACTTTACTCTGAGCCCAGAGTAAACCAAAAGACCAAGAGCCTAAAATGATATTTTGAGACAAAGCTGAAGATATGTTAAGAAAGAAAGGACTGAATAAACAGTGAGAGTAGAGAGCACCCCACTTTCTTAATCTCTATAAAAAGGGCATCATATTCTAAATTGCATCATAGATTTTCTGCTATATTTTATCTGGAAATTAATCAACTAATTATGGATAATTATAATTAATATCTGAATTTATTATATTCAGGCATATTAATTAGAATTTGAAATATATTCTGAGCTGTCTTAAACTCCTTATACTCTAACAATCAGAGAATAATGGAAGCCTGATTGTTTCGAATTAGGAAAAAAAACGCACAAACCTTAAAATAAATTTTGAAATAATACCACAAGTTCAATACTTATTTTGCTGGAACTCATCACCAGCTTGAAGAGAGATTTTTGTACTCAGGTAGCCATTTTCTTTTCTTTTCTTTTTTTTTTTTTAAGATTTTATTGATTTACTTGACAGAGAGAGAGAGAGAGCACAAGCAGGGGGAGCGGCAGAGGGAGAGGGAGAAGCAGGCTCCCCACCAAGCAGGGAACCTGACAGGGGGCTCGATCCCAGGACTCTGGGATCATGACCTGAGCCGAAGGCAGACGCTTAACGACTGAGCCACCCAGGTGCTCCTCAGGTAGTCATTTTCTTAAGAGATGGAAACAAAATTGTAGCTAGGGATTAGGAGTTCATAGACCTCATCTGATGCCTCCTCACCTCCATTCTGACTTTTCTACAGTTACAGAATTATGTGTGCAAAATACACAGTAATATTATTTCCCTGTTTACAATAAAACAAAACCCCGAATCCTTTCCCAAACAACAGGATAAAGTCCAAACCATTTGGCAAAACATTTGGTTTATTTTCCCTATCTTGGTTGGTGTCCCACCATCTGCAGAAAGAGGTGGGAGTCATCCTTGTTTGAAACCTCTCCTTGTCCTTCAAATCTCATCAGTGACTAAGCCCTGATAAATTTTCCTTCTAAATAATTTTTGAACAGATCCTGTTCCCTCCTTGCCACTACCACTGTCCTACATCAGGCTCTCGTCATCTCTTCTCGGATATTATTTAAGAACATTTTCTGGTGCCAGTCTCACTCAAACCAATTAATTCACCTTGAACCTCAGAATTACATAGGAAGCCTAATGATCAGCCTATGTCTAGGGTTAAATAGACCAAACTTCCAAGTAATGTACACAACACGCTTCATGATCTTGCCCTGTTCATCCATAGCCCCACTGAACTCTGCTCAACTTACACTTTAGAAATTATTTGGAATCTTTTTCAAAAACACTGTGCTATTTCATGCCTCTGTTTATTTTGCCCATGCTGAGCTCTCTGTCCGGAGTGACTTTCCCCTTTATCTCTCTGTTTAAACTGTTCAGAAATCACCTCCAGAAAGCCTTTTCTGACATTCCTCAGGCAGGATCAGAGTTCCCAGAGTGCATTACACATATATGTCTTATAGTACATATTGCTTTATATTAATTTATTCTGTTTCCATGTCTCTCTCCTCCACTGGAATGTGAGATTCTTAAAAGACAGGCAGTGTGCCAATCATTTTGTATCTCCAATAGATAATGCAGTGTTTGACACATTTAGGTCCTCATTAAGCAGTTCTTGGGAACTGACACAAACTTCACAAGCTGTCTTACCTTTTTTTTTTTAAGGTTTTATTTATTTGACAGAGCACAAGCAGAGGGAGAGAGAGGGAGAAGCAGGCTCCCTGCTGAGCAAGGAGCCCGATGTGGGACTCCATCCCAGGACCCTGGGATCATGAGCCGGGCCGGAGGCAGCCACTTAACCGACTGAGCCACCCAGGCGTCCCGCTGTCTTACCTTTTCAACTTCTGCCAGTTTCCTTGCTTTTCTGATGCTGCAGTCCTATGGACCACATATGTTTGTCATCCATTCATACACCATCCATTCACCCATTCATTCACTTATCCATCCATCCATCCATTCATCCATCTACGGGTAGTTAGGTGTATTTCTTTGATCCAAGCATTGAGATTTTTGAATATTCTATTTAGTAAACAAGTGGGTAAATTTTTTCTCACTATCATGTAACTACTTCATTTTTTATTCTTTTTACCCCTCTCTATTCATAAATGAGTTTTACTGAAGCACACTACTGTTACTTATAAGATTCTTCTTATGCTCTAACGCTGTGGATTATATATGGGTTTCTAAGCCATTCATTCATTCATTCATTCATTCAGAAAAGATAACCCTTTGAAAAGTGGACATTTTTCTTTTTTAGTATAAAACATGATAATGCAATTTAAAAAACTGATTTAAAGCCCTTTCTCAATTGCCTTAAAAATGCTAGCATAAAAAGTATTTTTAGGAACTGTTATTACCTATAAACTGATGCAAGAGAGCAAGTTTTGGTTCAATTGGTAGTAAATTTGTTTTTTATTTTATTATCTTCCTTTTACATGAGTTTAAAAAATGTTGGAAGTTAGATATGACCTAATATAAACTGAAATCTGGGATATAATTAGTTATCAGGAAACTTCCTAACTCTTGTGTTTAATTTTTGGTTCAAACGCTTTGTTAAGTGGTTTGGTATTTTGGTTGAAACCATGTGGCAGACAGAGAGGACCTGTTAAGTACCAGCACAGTAGCAGAGAGTAAAGATACAGAAATCAAATCAGACTTTTCTCATTTTCTATACCTTCTACCCCTTTGACTTTTTAAGCATTTCCTTTGCTTATGATGGTACCCACATTCTTTGCCAACTATGTCTAATCTATGATCCTGTCCATATATATGAAGATTTCCTCTAGGCAGAATTGCCTGCTTTTTCTCTAGACAGAAATTATAGAATATATTATCTTGAATAATGGTTGGTTACACATATGCCTGTCTTCTTAATAGATTATAAACCCCTTTAAAATAATAAACTTATGCTCCCAGCACTTGGTGTCTGATACAGTTGTTACTCATTAAATGTTTGTTAAATGATGAACAATATCCTTCAAACAGAATATGGGGCTTCCTGGGGTAAGCTGAATGAAAGCATTTTCCTTTGTAAGAAAAACCAGGAAACCACAGAAGTGAAGAATTATTTGCAAAGTAGATGAATCAGGAATTATTCAATTTGAAGTGGGATTTATTTACATAATGTGGTGTCTTCTGGTGAATAGAAACGATTCAGTTTATACACATTATATTTTGTTTTTTCAAAAATGATTCCTGTCCTTTAAGTGAGGCACATATATTTGATGATCAAGTATTGGGCATTTTATTTTTGATTTTGCCACATACTTGCTGAGTGACCCTGAGTGAAATACTTGTTTTGTCTCTTTTCTTGGCTGTAAAATGGACCTAGGTTTGTTGCATAGACTTAATTATGTTCTTAAAACACCAATAAATGGTATGCCTGGGTGGCTCAGTCGGTTAAGCATCTGCCTTCGACCAAGGTCGTGATCTCAGGGTCCTGGGATCGAGCCCCGTGTTGAGGTCCCTGCTCAGCGGGGAGGCTGCTTCTCCCTCTCCCTCTCCCTCTGCCCTGCTCGTACTCTCTCTCTCTCTCTCTCAGTCTCTCTCTCTCAAATGAATAAATAAATAAAACCTTTTAAAAAAATTAAAACACTGATAAACACAATGTGTTTAACAATAGCCATTTTTAAATAGTGGTTTTCCAAGTCCAACTGAAGAGTCTGCACTGACTTTGTTGTTTGTTTTCAGAAATGGAAAAATCATTTTTAAACCACATTTCCAGGGGTGCCTGGGTGGCTCAGTCAGTTAAGCGTCTGCCTTCAGCTCAGGTCATGATCTCAGGGTCCTGGGATAGAGCCCCTCATCTCCCTCTCCCTCTGCCCCTCCCCCTGCTCCTTCTCTCTCTCTCTCAAATAAATAAATAAAATCTTTAAAAAAATAAACCACATCTCCAGTTGTCTAAAGATTTATAAAATGAAGCCATTTTTACTACAAATAACAATGACATGCAGTTAAAATTAAATTATTTACAAAATAAGAATTTTCAATCGATGACTGGTAAAGATTGTTTCTAGGGACAAAGTAAAGACAAATGTTGGGTGGGGGCATCTGTGATACTTTAACAAACTCCAAATTTTAATCTGCTGCCTATAGACTAAACAAGGTTGGCTGAATTAATGGCCTGAAAAATTAATAAATGATTGTGAGTCTACAGGAAGCCAAATAAATGCTGGCTTGGCTGGACTTTCCACTTTTTGATGACCACTTTGATGCTATGTAGATAGCTAAACCTAGGAATATAAAACCAGAATTAAAGCCTCATCATGAATTGGATTCTAGACTAAGAACTTCAGCTTTCACTTGATGGGCTCAAGGTCACAGGAGAGAGTATTTGTGTATAGGGTATTCAGACAGATAGGCTGCACTAGCAAACCAATAAATAGTTTGCGGGAAATTAGTTTATATTGAATAAGGTAGACAGACTTCAGCCTTAATCTCATTTCCATCTTTTAACAAATAAAAGCCAAATATTAATATTACAACACACACACACACAAAATGATCACAAAATATAATTTTAAAAATGAATGTATGTAAGTATTTAAGTTACCTTAATAGATGGTGTTGTTATTGGCCTAATGGTAGTCTTTTTTAAGCCAGATGACTATTACCCAGAATAGCACAGGGTCTATTGCGGCAATTACAATAATGGTAGTCCAACAAATTTTCAAATTCACTGCATATCTCATTCACCATGAAAAATGTCCCTTACCTTCCAAACTTTGAGACTCTGAGACTGATCAAAGAGGAGTTTGCTTTTGTTCTTGTTACTTATTATATTTCATGGCCTTTTCTTGAATAATGATGTTAATAATTCAATTTTCATTCCCTTCAATTGAAACAGAATCTGACTTGTCAAGAATATATAAAAAAATATAAGTTATGACTCCAGGACCTTCATTTCTTTAGAACTTATGGACATAAATGATATAAATCCATTTTCTTCAATATATTCTCAATGTGTCCAATATTTTCATAACTATATCCACTTTATCTCTGCTTTAACTCTCTGACAGTAATATTACAAAATATGAAATCTGTCTTGAGTTATTTTAGGTTCTCTTTTTCCACTTCTGTAGAAGCAGTAAATGGACTAGTTTGAAAATCTGGTTATTTCTTACCCCCTGAATACTTTTGTGAGAATTTTCATTTACTATTTTTTATTGAATAAAATGTTTTTAAAGCTTTGTTTTAAATGACTGGGGCTTTTAACAGTTTGGCTTTATTCATAGGGTAAATTATTTTCTCATCTACCTTTAATGATCTTTTGCTTCGAGTTATATATTGCCAAATTCTTCTGTTTCGTATCTTGCACAGCAGACTGCACATACTTTTAAAAGCTTTTGTTTATCATTTATACCACTCTTTAAATCCTCCTATAACCACATGCTCTTCAAATCTCTGATTAACCAAACCATTCTCTGGAGGCCTTTAACAAATTCACAATTAATGAAGGATGAGTTTCATTGAAAGCTCTGTTTGTTTTTCTACCCTTCAATTCCATTCAATTCCAGATATATTTATTAATCTTTCTACAAGAATCCTTTTTTAAAAAGCTTACATTATTTTTTCCCTAAGACTGCAGTGCTAAGGAATTCAATTTTAAACTACTTTTCATGTGTTCATTGTTTTGAAACATTGAATCCCAGCAATGAATTGACCAATCTGGGGTCAATGACTATTTGACCATTTGAAAGACTATTGCCTTAGGAATTCTATGGACAGTGGCAAAAAGTATAAGGTCTCAGAGTACTTGAGAGAGTACACAGTCCAACTGATATGTAGTCTAATATATCTAAATTATAAATGCTATATATATGTATATTTTATATACCAATATGTTATATGTGTGTATATTTTTCCTCACATTTTAACCTACACTTTTATCATACTTCCTCTGTAGTAGACACTTTTATAGGTACTTTACTGGTTTTTAGTCACTCAATTTTTATAATAACTCTATGTGGTTGTTACATTATTATTCCACCCTCATCCCATTTACCAAATGATGACTCTGAGGCAGAGAGAGGTTAAGTAACTTGATTAAGTATACACAGCTGACCAGTAGCAGAGCTAGGATTCCAACCCAGGCGGTTGGCCATGTTCTTAACTCTCACGTTCTGCATTGCTTAAAGACATATGAATCTTGGTAGAGGTAAGTACAATTTATTTACTTGCTTTCTGACTTGTGATTTTTTTTTTTGTTGTAAGAGTCTCTTCCATTGAAAGAACTTTTGATACAGATAGGCTATTGAAAAAGAGTCTTTTTATGCTTATCTTCAATAAAGCTTTCTCCAAAAATATAAAGTCAGCAGTACTATTACTGAATGCTACCAGACACTACTTCTTAAAATATTTTGCATTTCACTCTTTATTTGAATAGATAGGGAAGGTAATCTATCCTTTTAATTTATGAAAACTTCATCTAATAATTAGGGCATGGCCTAAGAAGAAAAGTAAGTACTTATCTAATCTTTACTTCAATCCACTAGGTGACAGTGATATAGAAATTATTTAATATCTTTAGAATTGACGGAAAAAAGAGATCAAAAAGTTTACTAACAAGATTAACAACTCTAAGATCTCATATGAACCTTATCTCTGTGGAGGCCCTAGGTATTCGTAGGAATCATATTCAGTGAGTCTTTTTATAAGTTAAGAGAAAAATCAGATTCAAATGATTAATAGCTCTAATTATATTGACATGGCGCTCAAACTTGGGAGGTTATTAACCCTATCCATGAAATGGAGAAATTTTCTTAATCATATAACTTAAACCTTGTATGCACCAACTGTGAAACAATTTAAAATAGACTACTCAAGTATGCTTTGGTTTGACAGGTTATGAAAACGTATTCTATAATTTGACCAGAAAGTGTTATAATATGAGATTCTTTAAATACATAATCATAGACTTGCTCAAACTTGTTTCATTCAGGGGGTGGGGATAATTCATAATCATCTAAAGTAATTTTAAGCATTTTTGATTGATTACAATTTGAGATAGAATTTTTTTTTCATTTCTAAAACACTTAGTTTCTCAGATCAGCAAATCCTGTTTTAGACTAAAATTTAGAGCCATTTCTGGAATGAGAGGAGAAAAAACTATTTAACCAACTTATACCTCTTTATGGGTCGGCAGCATCAACAAATCCTTTAACTCAGCAGTTACAAGAAATCCCTATGAACTTTTCAAAGCTAAATAACTTTAGCAGTTCCACTTTCTTCTTTAAATAGCCAGCAGCCAACATTCAAAATGAACTGCTAAATTCCTATATAACAAGATAAAGGTTGTTTCTAATATCAATAGCTTTTATCTCGATTTCATGTCACCCAGAAATGCTCACAGTAAAAAACAACACTTAAAAACACACTTATAGCAATGGGCTATCTTTTTAGACTGAGTGTTTGCAGTTGAATTAGGAACAATCTGAAAATAAAACACAACTGAAATTAAGTCCTTTGATTTGACAGTTTCAAGAGACCAAAATCTCCCACTATCATATTCCAGGAGTGGAAGTATAGGTTTTCTCTCAGCTATTCTCTTTTGAAGCACTAAATGTTGTCCTGTTTTATAATGATTTTATAACAATGAAATACCAAGCCAAAGTATATAGTTTTTTAATAGCTACTCAGAAAATCTTGTAAACTCTCTACAGCTCTGTTTGCAAAGATATTGCAGAAGCTAACCACCTTGCAACTACTACACAATGTGACACAGATTTAGTGCATAAGCCCTAAAGAATGAAATCAAAGATACTGGCCTCAAATCAGGGTTAGATCACAAAATCCAAAGGGGGGACAAATCACAGATAGACGAGGACAAGTAACAGACATTAGAGTGGTACCGCAAGCATGCGGCCCATATGCAAATTGGTTTATTTCTATAACAATGCAGAGGTCTTGTTTAATGGAGAAAGTACCCAAACATACTTTGCGAATGTATGTGGATACTGACCTGGACTTGTGACAGGACTAGAGGTAGTAGGCTCAATAATTTCTACAAAAAGGGAAAAGGAAAGAAAAGAAAAACATTTTGCATATTAATCAAACATAAAAGACAAACACTCATGAGACAATCAACAGTCATGCAACATATACACAGGTGGTCTTTTATTTGAAGGCTTCCCTGACCATGGAAACCACTGAACAGAATCCAATCTCTGAGGCTTACACAGCACCCCATCACTGTCTTTGATATATCTTTCACTCTGAGCCAACATGTAGGAGTCCTTTCCACATTCTGGTCTGGAGCATCAAGTTATGCTGTGTGAAGTTTAAGGACCAGCCTTAGCGTTCTTGAGCAAGGTTTCAAGCCTTCCTTCTAGAAAAATACTAAAACCTGCACATAGAATGACTTCTAAGAAAGCTGATTCCAGTTCTTATAAAGTCATTTGACCAGTTACTGTTTTTTAATATGTATTAAAAGTAAAAATCATGGGTAAAATTCATATATCTCAAAATGCCTTTTTGAAGATCAACTTCCTATTTTACAAGTATACCTACAGAATATGGCCATTTAAAGAACCAATTATGTCTGCCTTTATGTCTCTATGTAAAAAGTAAATACACATACATACACACACCACACATATACACAAACGTACACATTTTGAATTACCTGAAATATATTTGCATATCTACAAGGCACCGCTGGCTATAGTGTAAGCATAATTGAAGGGTAACTATATCTTTGGTGTATCAATATAATTTTCTAGCAAGTATCTAAGAAATAATAATCTCTATGGCATTTTTTTTTTATAAAGATTTTATTTATTTATTTGACAGAGAGATAGACAGAAGAGCACAAGCAGAGGGAGTGGCAGAGGGAGAGGGAGAGGGAGAAGCAGGCTCTGCACTGAGCAGGGAACCCGATGCGGGACTCGATCCCAGGACCCTGAGATCATGACCTGAGCCGAAGGCAGATGCTTAACCATCTGAGCCACCCAGGCGCCCTCTCTATGGCATTTTAAATATTGTATGCACTTTTAAGATTTCCATTTTCACTTATCTTTTAATAGGATTATTTCTGTTCAAGTATTAAATAGTGTTGATCATAAAAATAATAGTAATACAAAGATTAAATGCCATCATTGGCCATCCTGAAGCATATGAATGATTTTTAATGAGGAAGAATGCAAATATCAGTACAAAATGGCATTTTGAGAAACTCTAATAACACAGTGGTCTGAGAGACTTATTTCAGTACTAATTACACACAGGTAACCTACTGCTTTTTAACCTAGTTAATAAGCATGTCCTATAATAGTAAAAAAAAAAAAAAAAATCCAGATTCTTATACCCAAACACAGTGAGTATGGCTGTGGGAGGTAAAAGCAGACACCTTCATACAAAATCATATCTCTGAGCAAGAATTCCCACCTTGCTCATCGATGTTCCCAAAACCAACAAGAGATTTTATAGATTCAAAAAAACTTTTTTGTTTTATTTTTAATTTGCTAACCTCATTGGGGCTCTTGCTGTCTTTCACTGATTCTTCCACAGATAAGGCTATGGCAATTCTCAATTCCATTTAATAGTTAACTCACTAACCATCTTCTAGCTCAGCTACTGGTTTGAATAATAAAACCATAGTTTAACAAGAGTTATGAAATGGAACCTCCAAAAAACATTTTTGGGGGTTCATTATTTGGGGGACCAAAGTCTGTGTGTGTCTTAGTCTGCAGGGCTGATTTCCTGGGTCCTTTCCTGAGTGTTCTGAGCTAATGGATTAGGCAAGATGTTTAGGACAGTTGACAAGGATTATGGTTTACGTTACAAAAGATTTGGGATGGGGAAATGTAACTTTTGAAGAGAGACCATTCTCAAGTGGTCAAATAATTACTCAGATAACAAGCTACAACTGAAAATTCAAAAGTCCAGTCATCCTCCTGGCAGTGTGATTTGGTGTTGTTGAGAAGTGGAAACTTTCTACAGCAACTCTGCATGTGATTACTTAAAAATGTGGAAATTTTCCTGTTTTCCTTCTCTAAGGAAAGTTATATATATATTTACCATTAATGTTTCAATTCTTCCCATCTATTAAGCAATATTCTAGGTACTGGGATTATAGAAGTTAATAAAATCAAAAACCAAAACACAACTGACAGAATGGGAGAAGAGATTTGCAAATGACATATCAGATATATGACATATCAGATAAAGGGCTAGTATCCAAAATCTATAAAGAACTTATCAAACTCAACACCCAAAGAACAAATGATCCAATCAAGAAATGGGCAGAAGACATGAACAGACATTTTTCCAAAGAAGACATCCAAAAGGCCAACAGACACATGAAAAAGTGCTCAACATCGCTCAGCATCAGGGAAATCCAAATCAAAACCTCAATGAGATACCACCTCACACCAGTCAGAATGGCTAAAATTAACAAGTCAGGAAACGACAGATGTTGGCAGGGATGCAGAGAAAGGGGAACCCTCCTACACTGTTGGTGGGAATGCAAGCTGGTGCAGCCACTCTGGAAAACAGTATGGAGGTTCCTCAAAAAGTTGAAAATAGAGCTACCATATGATCCAGCAATTGCACTACTGGGTATTTACCCCAAAGATACAAAAGTAGGGATCCAAAGGGGTATGTGCACCCCGATGTTTATAGCAGCAATGTCCACAATAGCCAAACTATGGAAAGAGCCAAGATGTCCATCAACAGATGAATGGATAAAGAAGAGTGGTATTTATATACAATGGAATATTATGCAGCCATCAAAAGGAATGAAATCTTGCCATTTGCAACGACGTGAATGGAACTGGAGGGTATTATGCTAAGCGAAATAAGTCCATCAGAGAAAGACATGTATCATATGATCTCACTGATATGAGGAATTCTTTTTTTTTTTTTTTTTAAGATTTTATTTATTTATTTGACAGAGAGAGGCACAGCGAGAGAGGAGACACAAGCGGGGGAGTGGGAGAGGGAGAAGCAGGCTTCCCGCCAAGCAGGAAGCCCGATGTGGGGCTCGATCCCAGGACCCTGAGATCATGACCTGAGCCGAAGGCAGATGTCCAACAACTGAGCCACCCAGGTGCCCCGATATGAGGAATTCTTAATCTCAGGAAACAAACTGAGGGCTGCTGGAGTGGTGGGGGGTGGGAGGGATGGGGTGGCTGGGTGATAGACACTGGGGAGGGTATGTGCTCTGGTGAGCACTGTGAATTGTGTAAGACTGTTGAATCATAGACCTGTACCTCTGAAACAAATAATACATTATATGTTAAAAAAAAAAAAAAAAAAAGAAGATAGTAGAAAGGGAAAAATGAAGGGGGGAAATCGGAGGGGGAGACAAACCATGAGAGACTGTGGACTTTAAGAAACAAACTGAGGGTTCTAGAGGGGAGGGGGTGGGGGGGATGGGTTAGCCTGGTGATGGGTATTAAAGAGGGCACGTTCTGCATGGAGCACTGGGTGTTATACGCAAACAATGAATCATGGAACACTATATAAAAAAAAAAATAAATAAATAAAAAAGAAATAAGTATTTCTTATTATGGGTCATGGTCCAAAAGTTTTGAAAAACATGGGCTCATAAAATAAATTGATAATCCTCTTCCTAAATGTTAGTTTTAAAGTGGAGGTCCCAGGTATTTTTTTTAATCAATAGATAATTTATGCATTATCTCATTTGATGTGCTCCAATTTTTATGTTTGTTAGAATCAAAGTGTTTTGGGGGCTCAGTTGGTTAAACATCCAACTCTTGATTTTGGCTCAGGTCATGATCTCAGGGTGCTGAGATCAAGCCCAGTCTGGCTTCCCACTCAGTGGGGAGTCTGCTTGTCCCGCTCTCTCTGCCCCTCCCTCCTCTAAAATAAATAAATAAATCATAAAAAAAAAAAAAAAGAAGAAGTTAATAAAACCATTAGACATGCCTGGTCTCAGGAATCCTATGGATTATATAATGTAGGACTTTAAAATATTAGAGCATTCAATCCTTATGTCAAAATGCCATTATTTATAGAAAATTAAAATTTGAAATAAAAAATCATAGAGAAACACTGCTCTAATTTAAAAACTACTCTTTTGTTAGGCTGGCATAAACCCTCAGGCATTTTTATGCTATTGTGCTCTTAAATTACAAAAAAAAAGCTCCTTCAAAAATAATGAAAATTTATGTTAAACTTAGTTTAATTCTATATAGCAAATCTCATTAATATACATCAGGAGTGTATACCCAAATGAAAGGATTTTATAATTCAAAAGAGAAATGAAACCATAAAATGGCTTGTGAGGTAGAAGTTTAATCAGAATATGTATTCACAGGAAAACTAAATTCAGTAGGACGGTGAACAGTTTTCCATGTTCAGTAATTTGGACAACTGAACTTCAATTTCTTCAAGTGTTTGGCTTCCATTGTTTTGAATTTCTAATGTTGATTTGAGAGTTCATTGAAAAGGATGGCATGGCATACAACTACAACTTCATCTCAATGTAAGGGTGGTAGGAACAAATAGCTATCCTATTGAACCAAGCTCTTCATTGTGCTCACTTATGTAGAGCTAAATTACTCATGTAAGGCCTCATTGTGTCCTAGAAAGGGTTTTTAAAAGAATACAGGAATTTAGTGCATGAAAAATTATGCTGTGTGTAGGATCTACTCTATAATTTAGTTTCATAGTCAATACATAATTTAATTTCAGAGTCAATACAAGATATTTTTCCCACATAGGCCATAATATAGTAGAAGCCCTAGTGAGGTAATTTTATGTAAAACAAGAATCAGGACCAGAGAAGTTGATTGAGTTGGAGATTCCCATTATAAAAAACAAGAGGTCACACATGGGGCCAGGTGGGTAAGAAGCAGAAGAGAAAGCAGAGGAAGTGGAGTCAAAGCACTAAGATTGGGAGGAACTGGTGCTGAGGGTTGAAGATAACAAGAGTCAGCTAGATGTCTTGATGTGAGGCAGTTTGGTAAGTTATAAAGGAGCCAAATAAAACTGGGATTAAATCTCAAACCTGCCATTATTCAGCTGCATGATGGTGAGCATGCTAATGAATCTCTCCAACCCCCCAGTGTCCTCATTTATTGAATTTAGATAATAGCTCCTACTTTGTAGGGTTGTTGGTAGGATTAAAGATCCTTTATATAAACAACCAAGTGAGAGTGAGTAGCAGCAGTTTCTGTTATTACTTATAGAAGTGAATGGAAAAATTAGTATCTGAATCACTGAAGAGAAAATTAAGTAGAGTGTTGGGATTTGGGGAGGTTTAACTTTACTAAGTAGAAGCAAAGATGGGAGACTATCATGAGTAGTTAAAATATGTAAGTAACAAAATTCCATCTAGAATGTGGACGCTGATTTTTTTTTTTCTAATTCAAAAGATTAATAGATCATGTTTTGGGGTAATTATTTGGGAGTCATACTGGCTCTTAGAAGATAACTGTAGAATCCAAAGTATTTTTTAACAGTTCTGGTTTAAGTAAGGGTAGAAATTTATAGATCTTACAATTTTGGTGTGGGACAAACACACTTTAATTTCAAAATGGGGCCAAACTATAGGCATATAGTATTAACATATACAGAGGTATTTAAAAATACACTTTTTCCTCCTTATATCTTTAAACAAATTAGAATGACCCCATTAACTCAATATAGCCAGGTGCTTTTTCTATAAAATAATGATATTTTATTACTTAAAAATACAGTTTGGGTAACAGTTGAAACTTACTAGAGCCAATAAATCTGCTGTAGATTTTCTTATACTCTTCAGATACTGATTTAATCTTTCAGGAACGACTTTGTGAACAGTTGCTATAATAACGCTAATTATTATTATCATATTATCATATCAATTACAATTGCTGACATTTATTGAACTCTTGCTATGTGCCAGGCACAGTTACATGTATTAACTTATTTTCTTCTCCCCAAAACTCTGTGAGGTGCATACTATTATTAATTCCCCTTTACAGATGAGATAATGGAGTACAGAGAGGTTAACTATTTTGTTCATAACCACACAGCTAAAAAGGAGTAGAAATGGGAAAGACTTTGTGCTAGGATGTCTTAGCATTCCATTTTCTCACCTTCCAGAAGAAATAGGCTGCTCACTTCCACTATTTCTATAATTACTTAAATAGGACATTCCTGTGTGAGGGATCTTACAACCCTTTACCACCACTAGCTTTCCCAATAATAGGGTCTTTCTATTAAAGGCAGCTAATAAGTGAATGGCTTCTGTCACCAAAAATGGAAGAGAGGCAAATTCAATGTTAATTCCTGGAGGCTTCTATAACATAGAGCTTTGCGTGGAAAAAAAATGGTTTATAACACATGACTTTCCAATCTTGTTATCATATTTCAGGCCAATACCAAATATAGTTGTTTGCTTCTGTAAAAGCCTTGATGCCATAGAAGAATGGTTCTCCAAATAGCTCAGAGGACATTATCATAACTGGATTACACAATCAAATAAGAATCTTGAACTTGTAAACTCCCACTCTCTTAACACAGTAGTTTGACCAGATATTGCTTAACTTTAAGAACACTGGTTGTTTTATATATGGATCAGAACTGAGCTGTTGTTCCATCGCATTAGTAATCAACTTGTAAGCAGTGAAATTTTTCCTCAGAAGGTGCCAAGTGGGCTCTCCTGATGCACAACAGTAAAAGTTCTCAGTGAGATTTTCTTATGTGTCTCATTATGTGGAGAATCAGAGTGAGCACTCCAGGGTTAAAGGCAGAACATATCATAGTGGGCAACTGTAGGACTGTAGGAAATAGCCTCAGCAAAGAGATGGTTTTAATTGTACATAAGACAGGGGTGAAGGGAAGTTCACCAAGACAGACATTTTCAACAGTTATGTGAAAAAAATGAGGCGTCTGGTAAAACAAGATTTTACTTTGTTAGTAAATGTGATTTTGGCTAGGACAGGAGGGAATGCTATTAAAACCAGGTACTGAGGAGAAACAGTGCATTATAAGAAGGAGCCATTTGTAACAAGCCTTTCTATAGACCTCGTTAATTATTGTTTTATAACTCCACATGCACAATATGTTGTTAGAATTGTCCAGTATCAAACCGCTTTATTTCTATGTATTCTGGAAGTTCATATTTGGTTTCTAGATTATTTTATCTGTATGTTATTACACTGCCGTGACGTGTGTGAGTTATCTTTTGGACTGTCGAGAGAGAACATGATTGTGTGTTGAGACACGGGCAGAAATTAATCCTTTCGGTTGCCATGGTTTCCTCGGAAAGCTCAGATTCCCAATCATTGTGGAGTGGAAGCAATGCCATTTTCACAGTAGAATGAAGAAGATGTGGCCATGGAATGACCAAGGTTAGGGCTGATGGAGACACAGAAGACAGGCTGTGAGCTAGATTGGACACAGAAGGCAAAAAAGGTGACCCTTTCCTCTTACCTTTATGGGGGAGGCCCCTAAAGCGTGCGTCAGGCTGTGAGGGCATGTAACAGCAGAGACTTTGTGCAGAGAGGACAATGGAGGCATCACACTTTTGCCCCCAGGGAAGAAACGCTGTGAACATTCCTGAGGTTGCCGCTGACATCAGTGACCACAGGGTAGTATTATCTAATACAGACAGCACTATCTCGGCAGTCAGAAAACTTAGGTTCTACCCCATCTGCCAACCTTAGGTGTCTGACTCTAACCCAAGTTCTGAATTTCACTTTTCTAGTATGTAATGAAGAAGTTATAATGATTTGCTCACATACTTCACTGGGTTATTTTTGTTTCCATTGCATGGTTGTTGAAGATGGTTTAGCACAATGGTCAATGATAGAGGTTCTGGAGAAAACTTACCTAGGACCAAATCCTGGGTGCAATACTTAGAAGCCACTCACCCTCTCTGTTTGTGTATTTAATACACTGGAGATAGTGATGATATCTACCAGTCCACACTGTAGTGAGGGCAGAGATAAATCACTTCACGCAGTAACTGCCTGGCATATAAATAAACGTGGCTCTATAAAAGTTAACCTACTTTTTAATTGAAATTATGATAAATGACCTTTAAAATCATTACAGTACTCTCAACACTCCGAGTTATTATAAGAGACTATCGTATAATTCAACCTCAAAAGTAAAATATGTTCCTCTTAAGAAGAACCATTTCTATTAATGGAAAAGTTGCAACAATATTTCCAAATGTTTACAAGGAGAAGTCTCCACATTAATGTTAGCTGTACTCAATGACCAAAAATGCACTGTAACTTTACAAATGCACAAAATCATTCTGCATTTATTTTGGAGAAGAAGCTTTGTGCCTAGTGAAAGGAATATCCTATGTGGAGTTACTGTTTGCAGATGGTTGAGTGTGTATATGTGAGATGTGATAGGATAAAGGAGGATTCACAGAGGCATAAGAATTAGAGGGTTGATGCAAGTATCTCTATATGTTTGTGTATCTCCAGGACCTATTTGAAAGCCCTATTCAAAACTAAAAAGAGATGCATGTCTGTTATTGTCCTGATAAATAGCCTAAGGCAGTATCAATGTTGCTATATAGCTCTTCCTTGACTTACGATGGGGATATGTCCTGATAAACCCACCATAATTTGAAAATAAGTAAAAAATGCATTTAATGCCCCTAACCTACCAAACATCACAGCTTAGCCTAGCCTACCCTTCCAAAACATGCAAAGAACACCTACATTAGCCTACAATTGGGCAATTCATCTAACACAAAGCCTATTTTATAATCAAGTATTGAATATCTCATGTAATTTATTGAATACTGTACTGAAAGTGAAAACAGAATGGCTACACAGGTACAGGATGGTTGTAAGTTTATCGGGGTTCATGTGACCCCATGGCTGACTGCGAGTTACGGCTCACTGCCACTGCCCGGCATCACAAGAAAGCATCCTTAGCCTGGGAAAAGATCAAACCTTAAAATTCAAAGTAAGCTTTCCACTGAATGCATATTGCTTTTGCACCATCAAAAAGGACAAAAATCATTAAGTTGAACCATCAAAAGTTAGAGATGGTCTGTACTTAACGTTGTCAAGACTAGTTCTTTGAATATCAGTCCACCCAAAGCCAGTTCTGAGTGAAGAAAATGTATTTTCTGTATTAAAAAAAGGGGCATTAATAACAAATAGTGCATTCATATGCTTAATAATATTAATAAAGTAACTTTCTAGACTTACAGTCACAGTTGCTCTAAAATATTTCTCTACTGGATGAGATTTTGAGAGAATAATTTTGGAAGAATTTTGATCCATGCTATGGATTACCATGGATTGAAATGTCTGTCCCAGACTTCTTCGGTGTGAACTACCAGCTTTCAGTAAATATAATATTGACTCAGAAGGCCAGTGCGGAACATTGGGTTTTAGCGAATATTTCATATGGCACTCTGATGCCAAAGACTGCATGACTTTCATCATTATATAGATAATCTCCGGAAATGCTCTGATGAGAGTGTGATGTTATTTCTGAAACATGCTTCCCAGAATCACAGAATAATAAATGTCTCAGCTTTCAACAGACATACTTGATTTCTTCCCATACAAATTAGAATGAAAATCAAAGTAAAGGGAATGTAGTTGAGGATACAACAAGGATCCAAAAGAGGACTATTAACCACTGACATATTTATAAACCATCGATATATTTATAAAAGTCCATTATATTGATGTCATACAATGAAATGCAGGGTCAAGGCACCTGGTAATTAATAGTCGAACTGTTTATTGTCTTACACCTACAAAATCTTGATGACTTCCAAGACTGAATTGCAACCTGTGAGCGCTTTCCAATCCTTCCCCATGTACGACTATACAGAGGAATGGCTTTTCCTGATTGCCTCCAGATTTTTTTGGCACAGGGATCTGCAAGGAGTTGGTAAATGACCAGATACTTTGAGATACCCATTCTGCTTCATTAGCATATCACTCATCAGTTTGAATTGTTAAATCTAAAAGGGAGTTTGATGAATTCAAATCGACACTGTTACTAAGATCTAACCACGTGAGGTTGGAGTCATACAGAAATGGATTCAAATGTCTGCTATATATTAACTTCAAGATATTTTACATGTTAACAATTATAGATAAGATGGGTTTTTTTTCAAGTGGAATAACCAACATGAAATGCCTTGCATAGTGACTGGCAGATAGTAAGAAGATACCAATTTTTGTATCCTTTCTCTCTGATCAAGATCTAACATTTCTTTTTTTTTTTTTTTTTTTAAAGATTTTATTTATTTATTTGAGAGAGAGAGAATGAGAGACAGAGAGCACGAGCGGGAAGAGGGTCAGAGGGAGAAGCAGACCCCCCGCTGAGCAGGGAGCCCGATGCGGGACTCGATCCCGGGACTCCAGGATCATGACCTGAGCCGAAGGCAGTCGCTTAACCAACTGAGCCACCCAGGCGCCCAAGATCTAACATTTCTGATATCATGGAAGAAATCTCTTAATCTCCAGCTATTCATAGGCCTTATTGAGGCAATATATTTGTAAACAACTGAGGAATATAAAAAGTAATTCCTGAAAACCGGTAATAAAAAGGCAGCTTGAGACTAAGTATTGGCTCCACTGAAGATATGTTAAGTGAGCCCACCTGTTAGCTAGTAAGACGTGGCCTACAATGACAAACTCTTTTATAAAGAAGGATGCTGTGGGATATCCAATACAGGCATTGAAGTAAGTTACAGTCACGTGCTGCTTCTTTGAGTCAGGTGATAAGGACAGGTTTTACATGGAACAGCAGGAACAGAATAGGCTGGCAGAATATGTGTTACTAGAGTTGCACCAATGCTCTATTTGAAGCCATGTGGCAATGATACAGCTTTCTGGGGTACCAATGCTAGCAGAAAACCAGGCTTGCCAAGGAGCAGTTAAGGTAAAATACCAAAGGCCAAGGGCAAAGCCTTGAGAGGTGACCACAGAAGGCTTTCCTAGGGAAGTGCTACTCGATCATTGCCACGTTGACACATCAGATTTTTGGGGGGTTATTAATTTCCTTTCAACATACCCTTTGAATGCATTTTGTTTTCTTGACATTATGCAAGGTGTGGTGATACAGTGGCGAAAAAGACAAATTCCCTTCTCTGTAAATATATTGTAAGACAGATTGGCAATAAATAAAAACAAAATAATTACATAAGTTATACTATAGTAAGAACTATCAATAAATACAGGGTACTTTAGGAGTCTATAGCAGGGGAATCTATCATGTAACTATGACACATTGTTAGGGAAAAACTCTCTGAGCTCTAACATACTAAACTTTAGTTTACATATTCGAATTACGTGCTTTGTCCAAGCTGGTGACAGACAGCAACAGAAGGGGATGTCATATGGGTTCATTGTTAACGTGAGCCTGCCAACAACAAATTTAGCTACAGCATAGTCTACACTGAGCAATGTTTTTCAGAATATGAGATGTCAAGAGGGTATGATATGCTGTGTTCTCTGAACAGCAAGGTAATAAGGTAAATTATTTTAGTTGGAAGCAGAGGATGTTACAGCCTGAAGACACCTTACAGGCCATTCTGATCCCACTAGTTCATCTAAGAGATGAGGAAAATGAGGACCAGACAGATACATTAATGTTTGTATAGCTAGTAAATTACACAGATGGAATTAGAAACCCAGTCTTTCCACTCCCAATCCAGTGTCAATGAAGGAGAGAGAAACCTTTGCCATGCTCTACCCAACAACATTAGTCTAAGAGAGCCAAGTCTTCTTAGTAATGTGCCAGGGTGTGTGTTATCATAATTTCATTCCTGTCATGACATCTGGCCTTCATAACAACAACCAAAGGCAAGCAGAGCAAGTGACTGAAGATCAAGGACTCCACAAGCAATTTTACTTGGTGTCAAAGTCTGACCCGATGAATTCTGGAGCACATCTAACTTTGGAAAATTTTTCTATTTTGTCTTAAATGAACTTGAAAAGTGCAAATGTGTATCTATGCATACAACAGAGTGTAAGGTGTCAGGTGAGTGATATACACACACACACATACATATGTATCTACGGATGTATATATATGTACATATATGTATCTATGGATGTGTATGTGTATGTTATATGATATGAACATATATGATAAACACTTTTTCCTTTCTAGGTAGAATATAAACATCACAAAGGCAGGAGCTTTACCTGTTTTGCTAATGTACTCTCAATGCCTAGAACACTGCTTGGTATGCAGTACATCCTTAATAAATGCTTCCTAGATGAATGAAAGAATATGTGTACAATTGCGTATGTGTGGGTACCTCTGCTCATGTGTGAATGTTTTAGTGTGACATTTGTACTACGTACATGTTATGCACATGTGAAAACCCCATAATATCTGCTGGAACAGGAGGATTTGTGAAGAGTAGTGATTCACAGACTCCAACCAAACATCTTAGGGTTACAGTTCAAATATGTCCTCAAGATGAGAGGAGTTCTGGGCACCTGGGTGGCTCAGTTGGTTGGGTGTCTGCCTTCGGCTCAGGTCATGATCTCAGGGTCCTGGGATCAAGTCCCACATCAGGCTCCCTGCTCTGTGGGGAGTCTGCTTCTCCCTCTACCCTTCCCCCGCCCCCCCGGCTCGTGATCTCTCTCACACACTCTCTCTCAAATAAATAAATAAATAAATAAAATCTTTTTAAAAAGATGAGAGGAGTTTAATTACTGAGTCCAAATGGAAGTTTTAGCTTTGCTTGCATATAAATTTTTTGAAACTTTTTTTAAATTTGGCAGGATTGAAGCAGTCACTATTATGCAAATTGAAAGAGTAAAGTCTGACCAAGATCGTTGCTGCTCTGACCATATGATAATTTTTCTATATTTTCTTCTCTTGCATTTAATTACAAAACGTTTCATTATCATGAAGAAAGAAAAGACAGATAATGCAGGCAGGCATAATGAGTTGGACATAAATGTGTCCTAGTTAAACAATCTACTGTATATACATAAAAGAAATACATAGGATTTCGGTCAAGTTTGGTTTTGGAGAACAAACTGGTTTCAAGCTCAATGCACCATTCCTTGGTTCAGATCTTCTAGAAGATATTCTTAATACCAAGACCTTTAATAGACACAGAAAAAATTTAAGTTTAAAAATGTGAGCAGAATATCAGTTTCGACAAACTTCTACTCCAAGTCACACATTTCAGTGAAGCAAGTTATTCTCCTCACCTAAGATTAAACTCCTGGGAAATCCAGGGCAGAGCACCAGCTGGTTAAGTTGGGTAGAACGGTTAGCCAGCCATCCAAACCACATGAGGTTTCAGGCGTCATAGGAAGTCAAAGCAGTTGTCTGGCGTGTTCTTTGTTTCACTTTTTGACTTCACCACAGCTGCACGTGACAAAGGTACGCACACTGGGGCCACTGTTGCCAACCGACCTCATCTATCTATTTTTTTTTTTTTTTGGTAAAACTCAGTAACTCCTCAGGCTTCCTCGAATGTGTAGGCTTTCCTTTCTCTTCCTGCTCACTCATTGTCCCTCTCATTTGCTGAACTAGTATGTTTTAAGTGACTTATTTGCTTAAGATTCATTTATCTAAATTGTTTCCTTTTCTATCTCACAGTGGTAACACTGGCTACATTAAATACCTTCTCTAGGCTTCCATTTACCTAGTTGTAAAATGGAGACAATAATAACTTGCCTCATAAGGTGATTGTGAAAATTAAATAATTTCTGTAAAAATTTTAGCATGGTGCCTGGTATATAACAGACATTAAAAAATTACTAATCATTATTAGTTTAACTTAAATAAATTATATACATGTTACATATTAAGTATTACAATTACTATTATCTTCTCTCCAATGACAGCCCAGTTCGAAGATTGTTTAAGGAGGAGGGTGGGAGGCAGTCCGACTAGCTGTGTTTGGTCTCTATGAGTGTAGTTGATAATTCCACTGAGACTCAATTTACTTTATGAACCCAGTAAGGTAGGGTGGAAAGAATTGTAGACTAGGGAATTTATCCTGGCTTTGATTGTTAACTCTGCAGCCCTGGGCAAGTTATCTAAACTTTCTAGGGCTGTTTCCTCAATCAAAAAGGGGAGCAGAGAGCCAAGAGAAAGGAAATAGCATGTCATTTGATGCTAGTTGGGTTCAGAACTGAGGTCAGAATTCAAGTCTTCTGACTTCCAGGTCAGATCTGCTTTTGTGACTGACTGACGGCTGGCTCCAACCGAAGCACTTCACTCTTTAGTTCATGCAACAATGATTATTAATTATTATATGCCAAGGGCTATGTTAGATGCCAGACACATAACAGTGTACGGAAAGAGACAGCATCTCAGCCCGATGCAGCCTTGCGTAGCTGGGAGAAATGATTTGGGGCGTGGGTCCCCTGCTGAATTTAGAGAACCTTGAATGAGCTCAAAAGCCACAGATCAGGATCTGTTTGTCTGCCTTTGACCTGTGCACAGAAGGAACAAAGAATGCTTTATATTTATCAGGTAGAAGCATACTACACATGCTTCTCATTTTGGGGTGTTTTGCTTTGAGTTTTGCTGGTTTCCATGGCAACTGCCAAACAGGTTTTATGGAAAGAAAATCTCTCCTGAACTGTTCTAGCTTGGAGGTGATTAGACTCCTTTAAAAGCCAATGCCCTTTGCTGACTTCAGTGTCATGTGATCACTTTTAAATCCCCGTTTTGTGGATAGTTTGTTGCCTTCTGTATCTTTTTTCTTTTTTTCTGTCTCTTTCTTTTGCCATATTCCTGCCTTAACTTTTCCACTTTATCTTTTAATTGTACGTGGGGTGTGGCACTTTGGTAAACATGATTCATTTCATGACAAATCTCCCAGTATTTCTATCTCCTTTGAACTTGTTAAGTAACATGGAGCAGGCAGCTCTGGCTGATGCTTCCACAGGAAGAGCCCAGACCTTTGAGTAGAAACTCAAGCTGTGTGTAGAGAAGTGGCCCACTGAGGCATAACTTGAGGGTTGGTAGGGATGGATTCTCTCTCTACAACTACTTTCTCATATATATTTCTATATTTTGGGTCCTGATTAGCTATGCCATTTTGACATCATTTGCTTTTTCCCTGCCTATGAAATTAGACATCTGAATATATGATATCCATGATGCACTCCAACTTGAAAATATTATGATTCTATGGATCAAATGGTTATATACGTGAAGAGGAATTTGGGTCTGATAAGCATATAAGAGTACACTACCAAAAAGAAGAGTAATCTTTTAAAGATTAAAAAAAATAATACAACAGCTCTTCGGACACTAGTGTTTGTTTTATACAAAGTTATTTAACCAGGGTTTGGTTATAGTCAGCATAAAGGTAAGTTGACTAAAGTTTTCTTTAATCCATTTAAATAAAGAATGCTCATGGTAAAAACAATTTCCAAAAATTCTCATTCATTAAATAGAGGGTAAAATGAAAATTTCACAGTGAAGAATAAAATTACTTAGTTTATCTGTTAATTCATTCATCTCAAAAGTTGACTGAGTACCTACTATGTGTCAAGAATTATACAATGTGTTGTGGGGACAAACATAAATGACAGCACTTGCTTTCAAGTGGGGCAAAGTAATTAAAATAAAGTTGATATCACGTATAACATACAACATTAATTGTTACCAAATAACAAAGAAGGCAAATATGTTTTTAAGGTGGTGATTTTAGTAGCATATATGTATTTGTCAGGCTGTGTTCTAAATGCTTGAAACAAATTAACCCTTTTAATCCTCCAAACAATCCAGGGAAGTAGATACTATTATTATCCTCATTATTAAAGAGGAAAAAACCGAGACATTGAGTCATCTGTCATGACACAGAAAGGAAGTGGCCTAGTCAGAATTTAAATCCAGTGTGTCTGGACCCTGGAGCCTATGCACTTACCACTTAAGCCTACAGTTCTGAGAACGTATTGGGTAAGGGGTGGCCTTTGGTATAACTGGGCAGAAAAGACAGCCTACAGGACTGAAGGAACCAGTGTAATGTGAATTAAGACCTGAATTACCTATGATCAGGTTGGTCTGTATAAAGAAATGCCCTATTGGTTGCTGCTTCGGTAAATCATTTCTAGCTACTAGCCAATCAGGCCACAGATTTAGATCGACCAGAATGAAGTAAAAAACTAGAGGGAGGTTAGCAAGTTGGTTTGACACTCTCATCACTGTTAAGTTGCTTTTATTTTTAAAACAAATATTCTATTATGACCAACAACTGTGTCTGCCAACTTCCTTTCTTACAGAATGTTTTGATGTTTTTGATGTTTTCATATAGCTAAAGTAAGAGGTGGAAAAATCTTTTTTGAAGAGCTCTCCTATTCTTTTCATCTACATTTCTTTGTTTAAATCTTCATTTCACTGCCAGTTCAAAGTAACAACCCCTTCCCTTGTTGTCTGCTACTGTCCATCTAACTTGTTCATTTGTCGAGAGACAGAGACAGTAGGCTGGGAAATATCTGTTCGGGGATAATTAATTGGAAATGAGAGGATGTGTATTTTGCAATTTAGTAGTCACTGGAGTGGAAAGGGGATAAGTCGTCTCTGCCACTCGTGGTCTATTCTTGTTTCTCTCTTGGTTGGGAAGAGGTGTTCTAAAAACTGGCTTCACAGCTCTACCATTTTAGTATCTCTCAGAGAAGAATCAAAACAAGGATGGTCCATCACAAAAAAAAGGAACATCAAGTGAAAGATACTTAGACATATACAAAAAATTTAAAAAGAAACATGAAAGATTAATAAATAGAATATTCATTCATATCAATGGGGTCCCAAACAGCAGTGAGGACTGCATGTGCATCTCAGAAAATTGATCCCTCTCTGTTTTGCCAGTTCTGCTATAGCCACGGCCTCGGTGGGAGGCAGCCTTCAAGATGGCCTCCAGTGATGCTGACCTTCTGGTTGTCACACCATTGCCCCAGAGTCGGAGTGTTTTACAATAGCATGGGGCAGAAGGGATGGAATGTCACTTCACTATAGATTTAAAAAGCCACAGCAGCTTTTGTCTTGAGCCCCTCACCCACTGCTCATCCACTCTGATCAGTAGCTTGGGGAAAGACATGGAAAATCCCACACAGCAAGTCACTGAGTTCTCCTGCCAACAGCCACCCTAAGTGATCTTGGAGGCAGATTCTGCACATTCATCAAACCTCAGATGACTTCAGCCTCCTCTGACACCTTAACTGCAGCCTTGTGAGAGATTCTGAGCTAGAACCTCTTAGCTAAACCACTCCTGGAATCCTAGCCCACAGAAACTGAGATAGTAAATGTTTGTTTTTTTAACCTAATAAATTTAGGGCAATTTATTATGCAGCAAAACATAACCAAAACAGTCCTCTGGTTCTGTAGTCATGGTGGATCTTTCCAAAACTGGTGGCTTTTCTGAGCAGGAATATTCCTGCTGCTTCGGGCACAGCACTCTCTGTCATACCTTCACACTAAGCGAGGCCCACTCCATGCTGCCCTCAAATGCAAAGGATGGTAATAATGCATTTCATGGAGATTCGTCCCCCAAGGCCAAAACTGTACTCTCCAAATCTCTCAACTTTCAGAAAAGAGGAGACAAGATCCTTGCAGGCATTGGGTTCCAGTCTGGATCTGACTTTAGATTTTGTCACTGTTTCAAAGACATCTTACATTCTTGGATATTCTTGACGTTTGAATCATGTGTCAAGATGTTGTTGATTCTAGTGATGGCAATGTTTCATCTCATATGCATAGCAGATTGTTAAAACATGCTGAGGCTGTGGTGCTCCTTTCCATTCTGCTGTTCCCAATTTTATTGTCACTTCAGAAATAAACTACAACATATAAAGGAGCACTGAGAAGGCGGCTTTAAGAGCCCTGGGGTAGAGCTAAAAGCAGCTCCCTTGATTTTATGTTTGAGCCATCTGGTGCTTACATCAGCTACCACTTGTTTTCAAATATATATTATTTGCGACTTTGTAGAGCTGAATAACATGAGCCCCTTTGGTACAGCAAATATTGTCAACGTACAGTGATTTAAATAAAAGAAGAAGCTAGTCATTTCCTATGAGTCTGTGTGGAGAGAGGTTGATAGCTTCCCTGTGCTGAGAACAGAGGAGTTCCTAAACTAAGACGTGTGTCTAAAAACTTCATCCTCTTGGACACCAGAAAAATAAACTAAACTTCTGCAAAGAAACCATCTGTGTCTAGAGCAAAGGCCAGCATTTATTGAGTACTTACTATATCACAGGCATTGTGCTCAACACCTGAAAGGCTTTATCTAATCTGAATACTTCAAATGCTCTGTCTAATCCAAAATAAACTAGACAATGCTGCTATAATAAGCAACCTCAAGATCTCAAGGAATTGGCAGAACAAATACTTCTTCTTTGCCTTGCTGCATGCATATCTATATATCCCTCAGAGATCAGGGTAATCATCTTGCTATTGTATCATTTGGAAAGAGCAAAAGTTCAATTTGGGAGGGAAGGAGACAGAGTTCCATTCACTGTCTCTCCTATGTGTTAGCTCCATCTTTCAAGATTGCTCATAATCTCACTGGTTGAAATAAGCCACATGATCTTGCCTAAAATCTTCCTCTATGCCTAGAAGGAAAGAAGAACCAGATTCATGATCTTTTACTAGAAGTCTCTAAAATACTTTCTCTTAACAGACCTATTCTGCATTCAGAAACAGTGACTCAGAGATAAGGTGATTTTTCAAGGCCATTTACCTGATAGGTGGTAGAACTGTGTATATTTGCATCCAGGTCTGTTAAAACTCAAAGCCCCTGCTCTTAAGCACTACATATGGAGAAGAGAATTCCTGGCCAATAGCAGCACCGATTAGAAGGAGGTGGAGGATCATATGGTATCTATTCTGTCTGCATAACATTCTTTCATGGATTATTTCAAATATTTATTCCAAATACCCTAAGTGAATGAGGGCAGGGACCATGTCAGTTTTGACCACCACTGAGAGCTCAAGTTCTAGTACAGTGCCAGGCACATAGCAAGCGTCCAGTAAATTTTGGTTGAAATCTGTTGAATGGATACCTAATTTGTGACACAGGTTCTATAGTACCCTGTAAACCAAGCTCCAGAGAGCATGCATGCTGCTTTAGCAACCTTCCTCATTTATATAGTAAAATGTAAATCAAACTACATTATATATTGTCTGCTCTTCCATGAATGCAGCAATACTGTGAGACAATCACTTCTCCCCTCCAAGGCCAGATGGTGGAGTAGTCAGTTAGTCTTTATTTATTTATTTATTTTTGGCTTCTCCATCCTTTGCTACCCATGTGTATTCTCTAGAGCTCCTAAGTTTGGCACATGTTAACTTCTCCACCTATCATTATTTTTATTCTCATTCTCATTGCCATGTTACCTTCCTAGTCTTTCACAGATATTTTTTCACTAATGTTTATTTATGAATGTCATAGCATTTTACAATTAAAACTGCCTGGACTTTGCTATGCTATGTCTTTAAGAGCTCTTTCCTCTCCTAGGACCTGGAATTGCTATTTCCTAGAAATACCATTGCGTTAAAAGACCTTTCCAGGCTCTAACTCACATTTCCTCCTATCAGGATTCCGAAGCTGACTTTTTCCTACTGCCCCAATTTCTCTGTCTACTGCTGTGGACATGACTTTTTTGAATCCAGCCCTTCATGTAGAAACATGGTGACCACAGATATGGGGCATCTCATCTAAGGCTGAGGTATTTGCTCACAAATTTTTACTCTTTTCTGTATAATACTCTGTATCCCTAGGTCAGCTTCTGTTCTAGTTCCTTCGACCACAGCCAGGACTACCATATTCCCCTTACCATCCACTTTTTGCTCCTTATCCAAATCACTTGGTAGGAGAAATTGGTCCATACTTTTCTATGGTATAGGACAATCTACTTGCAGTATTAAGTGCAACAATCAGCATGTAGGAAAGAAATTAGGGAATTTTATTCCTTTTCTAGGATCCTGAATTATACCACCTAGGAAAGCTGTGAAATCTGCCTTACCTATGTGCTTACTGTTTTAAGTGTACAATACATCTCTCTGAGTATAACGTAGAACGCCTACATCATGGGCATTATGTTGTCGCAGAGCCCAGCATTATAAAAGGAATTTACTATACCATAGTGTGGTACTCTACATTTTATCCCCTTAAGAAGAATTTTTATAGAAATTGTTTATAAGTACTTAATTAAATGATATTGCATACTCCATCAGGATTGTCAATGGGATTTTTCCTACCTCAACATAAAAGTGCAAGCATTACTCTTTCATAATTTGTAACATTATTCTTTCACAGTGATCTTGACTTCAAAAATCTGAACATTGAAAGTATCTGAGAATAGATCAGATTCCATTACAATCATGAAGGAAAAAAAAACAATCATGATTTAATTTATTGAGGAAATTTCAAACATATTTTGCCTACTTCCAAATAAATAATGAAAAAGAGAAATTGAAAATACATTGCCTGATGGGCCACTCATATGGTTGAGTGTTTTAAAGGTATATTCAGACAGCCATACACATATGTACATACACACATAGATGTTTACAGCATAAGTACACGAGGATTATATTCAGGTATGTTCAGTATAATATACAAAAGAAAGATTAGAAAGCCAGAGACCTGAGGTCTTGTCCTTTTCTGCACTTATTCATGTTTAAGATCTTAGACAAATTACTTAACTTTGTTTAGCTAGCTATAGAATAAAAATTTAAATCAGGACAAAGGACGTGTATGTTAGTTTCCCTTCTCCCGCATGTGGGAGACATTGCTAATTGATCTGGACATTCATTTCTGCTGGCCAGGGTGGCAGTCTCAAAACTTTTCAGTACTAGGCTCCAGGCAATACCTCAAATTGATTTGATTTTACACCTGATATAAAACCCATTGGCCATCCCAGGCAGATGCCCATAAACATTCCTTCTGTAAGATCATTAAAAAATACATACCTTCTTTCATATTGAAAGAATTTGGAGCCTGAAAATAACTCATTCACATTCATGTACATAAAAGCAAAACAAGTGCTAAAAGTATGAAAACTTGTATATCTTTAATCACAGATATTCTTTCTTCTTCTCCCTCTTTTAGAATACATTGCATATAAATAGGCAAAATGCATTTTATTTTGCAGCATATTCTCAGGAGAATTCAGCAATGGAAACTCCCCCGATTCCTTGACAACACAGAAAACTGGCATTGTCAGGAAAAGATGTTTCTTTGCATTTGACCTAAATATAGGGACACACACTAATATTTCTATTCTTATCTTTTTGCAACACAGAGTTTATTTATGTTCGATATCCTTCCACAAAAGAATTGAGTCAGCTTGTAAAAATTATATATACTTATGATGCAATTTCCTGCTTTTCTTTTCTTTCCCCTATTATTAAAAATTCTACTGAGTATATTTACTTTCTAGAAATATGATTACATTTTGAACCACATTCCTTCCCATAGGGTATGTTTCTTAAGAGCATATACCACAGTATCTTATATTTTATACTTACCCTTTTTTTGAGTGACCAGTCTCATCTCTAAATTTTCCTATATCTTTAAATAATGAGGTTATTTCAAGCATTTCAAAATGAGTAATTAATTGCCTAGCCTGAAATCCGCCTGGTATCAAAGTATTAATGCCTGAATTAATTTTCAACTTATAACTGTTTTCATTTACACCTACTTCCTTGGTAGTTATTTAAGGCAATTTCATCTTCCCTGTCTGTGGCTTATATGTTAATGTATTTCATTTTAATGAACACTCTTTAAGCTGTAGAAGTAGGCCAGACACTATCAGAATGTGTCATAAGTGAAGAAATCTTACTCAAAGATAAAACTTTCAGATGAGAAGGCTGAAAAGAAATGGTACAATGGAGATATTTTTAAGTCATAGCTGAAACATAAGTCATCTGAAATATATTGCTGTAACAGGTTCGATCCTTTTCTAGGAACTGAGCAGAGATGAACACATCTGTTTGTGCATAGTTTTTAAAAATTTTACCTAAGACTGTGGTTGTACATACAAGCTAATCTGCCCAAAAAAACTTTGATAGCTGATGGTTTTCAAAATTACTTGTTATTTGACTGAACTCAAATTTGAGTACGTAGATATAGCCCAAGGGTCCTTATACTATTAGCATTCTCCTAATAATTACATTTAATTTGGTACAAAATTACTTTCCTTATTTAACACATTTCTTTTTGTTAGTATGGAATATCTTCATCACAGGACATTTTAAAAGTAAGATTTAATAGTAAATTAGGTTTGCAAAAAAGGACTTTTTATTGCAATAGCCAAGTCAGCATCCTAAATGAGGATTCATTGCTTTAATTAATACTTTTGAGAATTAATAAAAATAATTTTGTTGTTTAGCTTTCATCTTTATGCCTTTCAGACATATTATATGCTAGAGTAGGCAAGTAAAAATGTTTTATCGTTATATAAATAACTTTACTTAACTTTTTAGCCCTAAAAAGTCTTCCTTTTTAGAATATTAATTTTTTTCTATTATTGAAAACTGGGCACTTATCAAGTATAAATGAGGCAGGTGTCAATCAAGTGTTAGTTGTAGATCACATTATTTTGCTAACTAGACAATATTATGTTGCTAATTAGAGACAATATTTTTAAAGAGTGGAATACTAATATAAAATCAAACAACTGTATTATTCTCTTAGTACTTCAGTTACCAGAGGCCACTTAATTATCCATGAGACAGTGACCTGTTTAGCCTGGGAGGGGTTCTTTAGTTTTCAAGATAAAGAATTTATGCATTAAGGAAGAATGAGTCACTTAATTGTTCAAAAGGTGAAAAGTTTGTAGCCAGAAAATCATCTGTTATTTGGAGTTTCTCACCTTCCTGCATCCTATTATTGCTCTTAAGTCCCAAGAAATACAACATAGGGTGTTAAATCTCTATTCTGGGATGGGACTCCTTCACAGACCCCATCATCCTCCTTTTCCTGGTAAAAGGATTTAGACAATCTAGAAGAAAAATTTGTAGGCTAATTTATCATTTCTCTTAATTAGAAAATATATTTTGAGCATTGAGCTCCTGGATCTCCCCAAGTAGGTTGTCAGAATCAAAGATGCCCTGCATATAGAGCCTGCTAGAAGGCTGGAATGAGATCCGTTCAGGTACTTAAAGGGGACACTTCGGAGCCCCAAAGTCCTAGGAAACCAAGAATCTTAAACTTAAGATCTTTTCAGTGTCCCTGGTGAAAAACACCAAGAAGTTACCCCAAAAGTTCTGAGCAGTTTTGCTTTACTATCCCTTCTGAAAGTGCACTCTTTGAAAGGAATCCATTTTTCCTCCAATAGATGAGGAGGAGCCACTTGGAATTCAATTTGAGACAAAGAGCAACCAACCTTTTGAATAATGGATTGGGAAGCCCTACCTGAATATTGCTGCTCTGCATCCCCTTCACTCTCAAATTACAAATGACATTTATTTTACATCATACCCCAGTTTAAACAGTAGCCGCTCTCAAATATCTCTAAGCAAGTATGTTCTTTCTTGCATGCTAACTCTGATGGTTGGTAGTGGATGTTTGGAAACAGCAAAGAGGGCCAAGGTTGATTAGCAACGTCTGTCAGGGGAGAAGAGAGGGAAGGAGATGCTCACATATTATGTTACCCTTCCTGCCTCAGAGAGAGATAATTTCCTTTCTGAATCTGGGTTCATGATATCACTTGCTACATAAGAATAAAGATTTTTAGAATGTTTGCTTCTTACAAAGGATATACAGGTAAAGATAACATATATTTGTTCTTCGGCCACAAGGAAGGAGAAAATTAACTTGTTGCTCTCCATGGTGACCAGGAGTGAGAGTCTGGCAGGAGTGCTACTGAGTATGCAGAGCATAGGAATAGTCAGTCTCAGTGTTCAAAGTTTAATATGTTGCCAAATTCTATTCCTTTCATAGGTAACTTAAGAAAGTGAAGTCAACAAAGATCCCTTAAAGAAAAGCAAATATTCTCTACTAAGACTACATGCACTCTGTCTTTGAATGCACGGAAATCATTCCTGGTGCTCCTTTGTTGCTCTCTGTGACCCTATGAGTTGAGAATATCTTTAAATGTCCTTTACCCTCACTGGACTATTAGTGATACATAGGTTTGAGGAAGATATCTTTGAGACATTCTTCCAGATTTTTGTTGGATTTCTACTTGATAATGTTCTTATATATCAGCCAATAAACTTAGTCAAAGGTATTTTCTATGATGTTATGCAATCCAAGAAAATATAAATAAAAATCATCTCCTACTTGATATGACTTGATCACAAAAGATGGTACAAAGTTCTGAACCTGACATACCTAGTTAGATAATATTATTTAGTGTACTATAAGATGTCACTTACTAGACCTTTTCCCTTTAAATGAAAATAAAATACTTTTTAGATGAACTGTGAAAGCCCAGATTCATCAAATTGTAATGCAAGAGAGCAGTCTCTATATTGCACTGAAACCTGGGGTTCCCCTGCTGGATTTTAGCTTTTGAAACACAGAATTCATGTTTCCATGTAGTATGTCTGAAAATGTTCCTGCCTTATATGTCTGAGAAAATCTGCTCATTGCCTACCCAAGAGAATGACCAGACAGCAAGTGGGAAGTGTCTGCTGAAGAAAGAGGCCCACATAGCTCTATTACTTAATAGGAGAGAATTTCTCGACTCTCTGAAGAAGTAATACGATGTGGCCATTATGTCAAATTGAATGTTATGGTTTATTTAGCAATTTCAGATGCATTTACTACGATAATGTATGAATCCTGGTGCACACATTATCTTGGATACACAAAATTCTAAGAAAAAATCATTAATGTGCAACAATTTATCATTCTATCCTCTTAGTGACAGTGTTTTAAAATGAAGTTTTATCCATTTCCTAATTATACACACAAATGAATAGACACACACAAACTCATACTAACAAAACCCACACTCAGGGGAAATGAAACATAAAGAAAGAGAGAGAGAGTTAAAAACAAACATGGAGGGAAGGGGTATGTCTCTTCTTTTGAAAGTAGACATAAATGTTCAATTAACCTATTTCTCATGTCCTTTTTTATGACTACATATGGTGACAAATCTTCCTAATAAGAAGGGGTACAGAACAACAGATGTGTAAAATAGCAAACTAAAAACACCTCAGCAGATGTATAATTTTTATTTTGCATGAAATGAATAGGAATGTGGAAAGTATATTTTGCAAAGCATGAAAAGCCCTTCAACTAGGAATGCTATGAGTTAGAATGGTTTTAGAAACATTCTATGGATTGATTTGAAGAATTCAGGACTGTCCCCACTGCAGACACCTAAATGCTGTGAAGCTTGACTGTAGTTAAAGAATTAGTTCTTTTTTTTTTTTTTTAAAGATTTTATTTATTTATTTGAGAGAGAGAATGAGAGAGAGCACATGAGAGAGGGGAGGGTCAGAGGGAGAAGCAGACTCCCTGCCGAGCAGGGAGCCCGATGTGGGACTTGATCCCAGGACTCCAGGATCATGACCTGAGCCGAAGGCAGTCGCTTAACCAACTGAGCCACCCAGGCGCCCAAGAATTAGTTCTTTAAGGCAGATATAGTTCATCTCCCACATTGCTTTTGGAAAAACACAAATGCTTTTAGGAAAGCACATTTGAGAGACAGCCACTTTGAGGACTGCACAAAAAAAAAACTGGAGAAATCATAGAGAAAATGGAAGGTAGAAGAGTCTCAAATACTTATATACTGATAGGTGAGGGCTTGGAATTGCTGATTATTAAGTATGGTGAAATCAGGGAAATTTGGGCCTGTTCCAGACAAATGTTGGCTGGAGGTGGTATGGGAGTGGGGGAGCATGTCAAGCTCAAAAATTTTGGAGGTTACGTCAAATACTTAGAAGACACCAGTCAAAATGAGGAAGAAAGAAAATATTGATAAGGTATTTCTAGTCTTTTTAATTGTTTAATTCCATTAAACAAATTAAATTGCTCATGACTTAAATAAGGTAAAGTCTTTATTTTGACATACATTTTTAAACTTTTTAAATTGAAATAATTTTAGACTTACAGAGAAGTCGCAGTGATAGAGCAGAGAGTCCACATATACCCCTCAGCCAGCTCCCACTAAGGTTAAAATCTTATGTACCCATAAGACAATAATCAAGTATCAATTACCAATAATCACTATAATTATTAATACTAAAAAATTAACATTCCTAAAATATCATTAACTAAACTATAAACTTTATTCAGATTTTCCCATTTTTTCCTTTAATGTTCTTTTTCCATACCAAGATCTAATTCAGGGTACCATGTTGCATTTAGTTCCCCTGCCTGCTTAGTTTTCTCCAGCTTGTAATATTTCTTCAGTGTCTTTCATTACCTTGACACTTTGAAGAGTGGTGGTTGATACTCTGCATAATGTCCTTCAATTTGGATTTCTCTGATGTTTTCTCATGATTAGATTAAACATATATTTTTGGGGAAAAATACCACAGAACTGATGCACCTTTCTCTTCCTATCATATCAGGGTACATTATGTCAATATGTCTTATTACTGGTGATATTAACCTTAATTGCTTAGTTACTATAGTTCTTGCCATGTTTCTCTGCTGTAAAGTTATTATTTTTTCCTTTGATATACTGTATTTATTAGCAGGGAGTCACTAAATCCTGTCCACACTGAAGGGGAGAAGAATTAAACTCCACCTCTAGAGGGTAGAATACATATGTTCAGATCACTACTGTATTTAATACATATTTTGGGGAAGATACTTTGAGGATATGAAATATCCTGTTTCTATTTTATTTTTTTTATTTTTTATTTTTTTAAAGATTTTATTTATTTGACAGAGAGAGACACAGCGAGAGAGGGAACACAAGCAGGGGGAGTGGGAGAGGGAGAAGCAGGCTTCCCGCCGAGCGGGGAGCCCGATGCGGGGCTCGATCCCAGGACCCTGGGATCATGACCTGAGCCGAAGGCAGACGCTTAACGACTGAGCCACCCAGGCGCCCCTCCTGTTTCTATTTTAAAGTGTTTCACTTAAAAAATTTAAAAAAAAAGCGTTTCACTTATTTTAAGATACGTCAGATTTTACCTGGAGCAATAATTACTATGGTGTTCTGATGGTGGCTCTCTCCCTCATTCCTATATTTAATAATTGGAATTCTATAAGGAAGGATTATCTTCCCCCTTGTATATCTATTACACAATTTATTTATATCAGCATGGACTTATGAATATTTACTTATTCTTTGAATTATAGTCCAATACTATGAATATTTATTTTGTAGCTCAAATTATTCCATTTTTTGTCATTTGGAGCTCTTTTGGGTAGTTATATGTCCTTTTGGCATGTCCCTGGTCTTTTTTTTTTTTTTTTCTTTCTCCCACTTCCTTACATCTTGGCACCACAAGATGTTCTAGGCTTATCTTATATTTTTCCTGCCCAGTCAGAATCAGCCATTTCTCCAAGGATACCTGCTTTCTTTTATTCAAGAATGGTATTAAAAACCAAGATCGGGGTCTTAGAAGTGCTTGTTGCTACTGGGGTATCAGTGTTTCTAGGCTTCTTAGGAGGCAGTATTAGAGAATGTCTGTATGTATATTACCCCATATATACACACACATCTAATTTTATTTCTATATCTATCTGTATGTACATTAAAATCAACACGAGGTCATATTGATACTCTCAACTCCAATCAAGCACCACATGGTTACTTCTAGCATTTTACCTTTGCTTATTTGTAATTTCTTTTTTAGACAATAGGAAAGTTGACTCTCATTATCTAGAATACATCTACTTATGTGCTCAACCTTAGTATACATGCAATATTAGTTTCAGAATTGCTAACCATAATCTTATGAGAGATGAACTTACCAACTGGAGTATAGTTCATTGTTACCTTTAGCCTTACAGAGTATCAAATCAAAAGAAAGTTTTACAAAGTTCCTTAAATCAGCTCCTTTCTTCCTCACTTGTTTCAGTGTGGTTATGTGATTCATTTGTTACACAGTTAGAATCATTTGTCACAGTCTGCATTCCATTTTGGCATCCTGTTTTTTAAAAATTTGCACACAATAAAGTTTGTTTTTTAATGTGTACATTTCTCTAAGTTTTGATAAAGGCATAGAGTTGTGTATCCGTTATCACAGTACCACACATCCCAAAGTTCCAAGCAAAGTATTTTGACACAAACAAATGAACAAGACAATAGTAACAACAATAACAGCACTTCACACTTTCAACTGAATTCCTAAAATATGTATATGAAGTACCTGGCAGGTTGAATTGTGATTGGCTCCAGACAGAGCCCACTATTTTCAGGGAACCTAATACTCAGAAAAATACTATCAAACACACACACTTTTCCACACTAATTTCTCTCTCTTTCTCTTTTTTAAAAGATTGATTTATTTGAGGGGGGCGGTGCACAAGCACGCATATGAGTGGGGTGGGGCAAAGGGAGAGGGAGAGAAGCTCAGACTCCTTGCTGAGCTCTAGGCGCGCCTGATCTCAGGACCCTGAGATCTTGACCTGAGCGGAAACCAAGAGTCAGATGTTTAACTGAGCCACCCAGGCACCCCACCACACTATCTCTTAAATCACAATATAGTTCAGATTACCGTTCTGGCAAAAAAATTTTCAGGATTCCAAATGCTGTACATAATTCTCAGTCTGCAGAAGACTCCCAAGATCTCAGCTTGGACCTGCTTTTCAACTTTCAATCCTACCATTTCCCTCTTTGCCTTTTATATTCTATCCAGTGTTTTTTCAAAGTATTATCTGAAGACCAGCTGTATCACCTTCGCTTCAAGTTCAGTGTCCATGGTTATCACCTACACAGATATTGCCCTAGTCAGGAAGAGGCTTGTGGTTGTAGTGGTGGTGATGATAATGATGATAACTATGTTTAGAAGTTATCTTTTATAAAGAACTTTTACATGCACTTTTTAAAAAGATTTATTTATTTATTTGAGAGAGGCGGGGAGGGGCAGAGGGAGAGACATAATCCTGAAGCAGACTCCTTGCTGATCATAGAGCCTGACATGGGGCTCAATCCCTGTACCCTGAGATCATCACCTGAGCTGAAACCAAGAGTCAGCGGCTTAACCAACTGTGCCACCCAGACGCCCCTTATATGCACTTTTATAAAGAACTTTCATATATAACTTACAATGATCCTGAGAGATACTATAGTATCTACTTAAAGATGAGGAAATTGAATCTCAGAGATTATCTCCAGGCTATAAAGCTAATAAATAGCAGAGCTAGGACTTGAACCGAGATCTTCTTTTTCATATTTCTTACCCTTCCCATTATCTAGGTTGAAGTCCTTCGGTGCTATCAAGGGGGAGAAGTAACAAAATCAATACTCATTACATATGATCTTAATTTGTGCCAGGCATTGCATAATATTCCATCGTATCCAATTTACCGCCATTCTTTCAATGCTGTAAGGTAAACACTACCAAATGAAGACACTAGTACTCTAAGAACAACTTTCCCAAAGTCACCTACCAGGTTTCAATCTCAAATTGCTTGAGCACAAATTCCATCTTCTTTCCACACGATCACACTAGACTTTTGTTAGAGTGATTAGAATTACCTTAGCCATCAAACTCAATGATTTGGGTCTCATGAAGGACCAGTCAAGATTCAAATAGCCACTAAATAAGAAAGGATTTGATACTATATAAAAGGGTGAGCTTGATATCCATTCTCTTCTGTGAAGTAGGGAATATTCTCCTGACTTTAGTCTCCTAGCTCTCTGAAGCCTGGATCTAAGTCAAGAGCCTTAAGAAAACCTATAGGTTTTGCTAGCTAGCTAGAACTGGATTTGAATCAGAGTCTACTTTGCACTAGCAATATGGAGTTGGACAAGCTATTTAATGTCTCTGAGACTCAATTTTATGTTCTGTAAAATTGAGAACTATGTCATAATGTTGCAGGAAGGATTAAGTAATATGCTGTACATGAAGTCCTTAGCACATTCTGGCTATGATTATGAGATCAAGCCTTAGGACAGGCAACTTTCAATTTCAACAGCCCCACCTTTCTGTTAGCCAATAAAGTGATCGAACAAGCTTAAGAAGTTTATCATGAACATAATCAAAGCAAGCCTCTAACAAAGATCAATAGTCCTATTATTTTTGATTCAGCATTTACATTCCAAATGTTTCCATAACCACTGTGATTATACATGCTGGTTTGCTTGGGACAATCCTTACGTAATTTTTAATAGGGCCTTCTTTTACTCTCAGAAGTTTCCCAATTTGGATGATAAGCTATATGATCACACTATTTAAAAGGGTATTTTTCTTCTGCATTCACTAGTTCCTTTATTTTTTACTCCTTAAACAGAAGAGACTTACCAAACTGGACAAAATTATGTGCCCACTTAAATTTATAAATGCCAACCTACAAGCCAATTTGAATGGATAATCCTAAACATTTTATACAATGATAATAGAGCAAGTATTTTTTTAAAGATTTATTTGTCTGTTTCAGAGAGAGAGGGGAGAGTGGCAGAGGGAGAGAATCTTTAAGCAGACTCCCCGCTGAGCACAGAGCCCCATGCAGGGCTTGATCCCATGACCCATGAGATCATGACCTGAGCAGAAACCAAAAGTCGGAAGCTTTGACTGAGCTACCCAGGCACCCCTAGAGAAGCTATTAAAACAGTCATTTTAAATGGAAATGTTTAAGACCCCACATTTTCAATATCATAGTTTCTCCATATAGTTTGGTGTTCAAATAGCTAAAGGCAACCATGAATCCTAGAAACACAGATACTTAAGAGTCCTGTGTGACCAATCATGTTGAATTCTAGAGTTTTCAGAGTCGAACAGATGGTTTAGGTGTCATTTTAGTATCTGTTCTGCCTCTATCAAAAAGAGAAAAAAAAAGTGACAAAGTATTCTTTTTAGATCTTTCTTTCATGAATATGCATAAATATAGCATTCATGAATCACTGAGATGTAGGAGATTGTTAAATTGCATTTTTGCTAGAGTTTAAAAAAACATATGATTAACCATACTTTTGACTCTGAGTAATTACGCTTCCTTACTTAGAGGTCATTTTCTGAATCTGTTCCACTGCTGGCTTGTGGGCTGAAGTGAAATGGAAGCACAAAGATATACTAATGATGAATTATTAAAGTTCTTCTTATTCCCTTGTGGTTAAAAATCTTTCTAGTTGCAATGTAGGGTGCCAAAGGTTTGATTTGGATTATCATGAATAAATCATATAGATTATTTAGCAAAATTTAAAAATATAGTAATGAGAGAAAAAAAAGAGCAAACTTTCTCATTAGAACTTATTCTGCATTGTTAACTTTTCTGTTGTTATTTTGACATGTTTGAAAGACTGAATTTTCCCTAGACTCTAGAAAAATCTTATTTCCTTCTTTACAATGCTGCATATATATCCTCAGGTTTACCTTGGTATTTTTCCTGGTTCTAGAACAAAGATAGCAAATATATTGCAGTGCTTACCATTACTTCAATAATACACCTGCAAATATTAATAATCTGGATTTTCCCCCCACACACCTCACAGTCATTTGCATTCCAGCAGTCAAAGGATGCACTCCCAAGTAAGCAGCACTAGAATCCAGATGAAATCTAAATACCTTCCCCAGTATAGATTTACTCAAGCACAAGGCCTTTGAATTCTCCCTTAGCTTTAAGAACTGCTGTAGAAAATTACTTGGATATTCAATCTACTTTCTACTCTCTAGTTGAGGGATTTCATTCCCCTCTCCTTTAAATCACTTAAATAACAGCATCTTTTGCTAGGTTACACTGTGGCAGTAGTCTTAAAATCTCAGTGACTCCAACAACATTTATTTCTTGCCCACATAATTTGCTTACAGTAGGTCAATTGCAATATTGCTCTTCGTCCATGTGTCTTCTTTGTTTTAAGGCAAGGTCCAAGGCCTATCTCTTACCTGGCTCAGGCCCTTCACATGGCTGAGGGAAAGTCTGAGAAAGAACTATTAATAGTTCTTGGGACTTCTGTCTACATATGGTATACACCACTTCTGCTATTTCATTGGCCAGAGCAAGTCACATAGTTACGGATGTCAATAGTAGGGAGGATTTGCACATCATTTAGAAATCGGTAGAGTTATGTAATTGTCTTACGGGAGGAAAGTAAATATTTATGAAAAATAGTATCTTCCACAGGCATATACTTCTTTGTTTGCTTGTTTTTTTAGAGAGATATTGCTCCACGCAACATATTGGGGCAGGAATTATAGGACTACCTTCTACTTAAGTGCAGCAAAAGAAGATTTCAGGTTTCCTGCTGACTCTGGAAGATACTTAATCTTCTGGAAAGACATATCTATGACTTTTGCCTGGGAGCTGGTAGATAAATGGACAGTTCATGAACCCAAGATATGGTTGATTTTTCCCTCAATGTTTTTATGCTGCTTTGCACCTGGACTCTATGAGCTAGATCAGAGAAAGCCCGCAGAGCATTTTTGCAGAATAATGTCCTAAATGCCCATGTAATTTTAATTACAGACCAAGCTTAAATGGATAATTTAAATATGCTCCAATCATACAGAGGGAGAGTAAATTATCTTCTATTATTTACTGAAAGAACTAGAAAGACAAGTAAATGGTTGCTAAGCCTTTTGCTATCACTTGGAGAAATAAGTGAGTATCAAAAATAGTAAAACCATAAGCCTGAAGGAACGTAGGAGTGAGATTTATTTATTTTTTGTGACATTTTCATAATGGAGGGAAGTTTGAAACAAGCACAGGGATAGAATTTTACAGGGAACACTGCCTTTCTCGTGTAAAGAAGGGTGACAACTTTAATCAATAATTTTTAGCATTTGAAACCTAGCAATGGTAGCTGAAAGAAAGAAAGAATCACAGTGCTGAGTGAAAGTGTGGGAGACTTGTCCCAGCAGGCTGATATGAGATGACTTGAAAATGATACGCTGTTGGTGTCCTTTGTCCTGACTCTAGGTGATAGATGACTTTGATAAAGAATGGGCATGCTGATCAGAAAAACAAAACAAAACAAAAAAAGAAGAACAAAACCAACCTTCCAATCTATCATTTCAAAGTAAATATGTACTTATGTTTGTAGAGGAAAAAATGAAGGGCAAAGGCACTCCACATTTATTAAAACCTCTACTCTTGTCACTCAAAACCTTTGTCATTACCTGGGAGCTCCTTAGAAATGCAGAATCTTAGCCCCATCTCAGGCCTAGTGAATCAGAATCTGCATTTTAACAAGATTCCCAGGGGATTTGCATGGACTTGACAGTCTGAGAAATAGTGCTCTAGGATGACCAGCTCCATTCGGGGGAATATATGTGTATCATTTTACATAACCATCACCACACAGTCATACTTTTGTTTTCCAAAATTTAAGAATTAGGGCACATAAATTTGGCAAGATCTTCTACATGGTAACTAATGAATCTACTAGCTTTTATTTCCCTCACTCTGCCATGTTCCCTTATTTTAATTTTTTTTCTCTAAAAACAGAGAAAAATAAAAGCTCTTGTTTCTTTAGCACCTCAATTTCCTACAATCAAAACTCAGTGCTTCCTTTACTTTCATTTTCTCTCATCCCCCTCTCGTTCCTTAGTGCTCACAATTACAAAGATGTACTCCAGGCACTGAAAAGTAAAAAAAAAAGAAAAAAGTAAAAAAAAAGTAAAAAATTTGATCATAATTTTCTTTTGTAGTTTAAAGAAATAAGAAAAAAATTTCATGAATAACTATGTTTTATCAGTTCTGGATATCAATGGTTTTCATTAAATTGTGAAGGCAACAAATAATATGTGGATACCATAGACTACTTATTAATCTGTCTCACAAGGATAAAACTGGAACTCACAGGTCATATAATCATTGACTCAGAGCCAGAAGAAGATTTAGAGATAACTTTTTCCCAGGCCCTGAAACCTCAGGTGACTTTCCATGCTCTCTTATTGCAGAGTTGTGGTTAAAACTCAGGTCTTCTGATTCCTAGTTTGAGGTTCATCTACTTCTACTACTATATCACACTACCTCTAAAAAGAAGCCGAGAGTACCTGTCAATCAGAAATGATTAGGAAAGCACACAAATTTTGCATGGTATCTTCAGGTGAAGAACCAGCACTGATATGCTCTCCTTATGGCCCATTTATTGAGGCGTAACCAGGTAGAATAAAATGGTAGTAAGGAAAACACTGCCTGATGGTTCCTGGGAGGGAGCCATGCTTCTACAGCTTTGAGCCTTTCTATGAATTCTATCCAGAAACAGGGCTGGATCAGATTCCCACTGAGATCCTACTTGACTTAATCCTTGGCTTGAGGTTACTAAAGAATTACGACATATTCAAAAGAAAAGAAAAGGAAAAAATAAACAGCTGGAGTTTGTGTGCTTGTGCATGTTTCTATGTATATACATACACAATAGTTTAAGCCTGACTAAGACTTTTATGATTCATGTCATTTCCAGTATATAGCCTTCATCACGGTTCTTAGTGGTTTTCAGTAATAAGCTATTTGCTTAGCAGGGAAAATAAGTCTCTCCCTATGATTGCCAACATTGTACTGGTCTCTGTGCAGAGCATATTTCCTCATCAAGAACTCAGGCCCTCTAAATAGGACAGAGCCAACAAGTATTGGCATGCAGACAGGAACACGCAGAGAGTGCCCGCTGACTCCCGAGTTTCTTCAGGAGTACACAGAGAGACAGAAAAAAGAAACGACAGGAAGCTTGGGGGAAGAAGGAATGTGAAATAAATATGACGGAACAAGTGAAGTCAGAGATACTGAGAAAGACAGAACACTATTGGGGGCAGCGAGGGAGCAGATTAGGCTGGAGAAGATAATGTTCTTTGGAACATTTCGGGTAGGAGTATCCTCTTTAAGAGACCTCTGTAATTCTTTAAAATTTTCTAAATTTATTTTTTAGATTCTGCCTATTTTGATAAAATCTTCCCGTTGATCTATGTCCACATCTAAGTCAAGTCATAAAAAAATATATGGCAGGCGTTAACATAATGCCTGGCACACAGAGAAGGCGGCCATGGAAGACAGAGGCAGAGATCGGGGTGATGCTGCCACCAGCCGAGGGACACCGAGGATTGCTGGCAACCACCAGAAGTTAGAAGTGAGGCATAGAACAGATTCTCGGAGGCTCCGGAAGGAACCAATCACGCCAACACCATGACCTTGGACCTCCAGAACTGTGAGAGAATAAATTTCTGTTGTCTTAAGCCACCCGGTTTGTGGTAATTTGCTATGACAGCCCTAGGAAACGAATATAGATATTTAAGTGAATGGATTTCTAATAATACCTTTAACTTCTCTAAGTATTTGAATTTCTATTATCTTGATTTTGTCATTAGAAAAGTACATCCATAAGGTAAAACAAAATAATTTATAGTATTTTCTGTACTTTACAGGTAAGGAAACTAAGCACAGAGAAGGCAGCAAGTAGTAATAAAATTGTTGTTAGCCAACTTTTTAAAAAAGCATCTATTTAACATTATTCTACATCAGGCAATTGGCTGTGGCAGTCTTTGTGCATCCTTTCATTTATTCCTAGAGACAATACTCTCCGTCAGATGGGTATTACATCCTCCAGATGACACAGGCTTATAAGTAACAGAGTTGGATTTGAACCCAAGTCTCTCTAGTCTAACTGCGTTCATGCTCTTGAACAGGAGTCAGCAAACTTTGTCTCTTAAGGGTCAGGCAGTAAATACTTCTGGCTATGTAGGCCAAATGATCTCCTTAGCAATTTCTCAACTCTGGTTATGAGTAGCGATACACAATATATAAGCTAATGCACAAGGCTATGTGGCAACAGAACTTTACTGGTTATATGAAATTTGAATTCATACGATTTTCATGTCAATGCAGTATCATTCTATTGACTTCTCCAACCATTTATCAAGGTGGAAGTCATTTTCAGCTCACAGGTCATACAAACATGGGTAGTGGCTGCATTTGGTCCACGGGCAGTAATTGGCAGACCTCTGTTTTAACAATACCAAGATAATAGGAGCCAGCCATGAAAAAGTCCTGGGAAATTAAACCTAAAATATACTCTAGTAGGATACAAAAGTTTTACTTATTTGAATTAAGAAACAAATATTTGGTTTCAAATTTCTTCGTTGCATTTCAAAAATTCAAAAAAATTAAGGAGGGTATCTCTCTTATAGCACAGAATGCAAAGGTGCCCCCTCTTCTCTACTCTCTAAAGTCAAGTTGAATTGGCCAGTAAGGTCTTCTGTGAAAGAAAAGTGAATAAAGTTTTTGTGTAGAAGGATAAAACAGGTGAGGGTAGAGGCCAGAATGGGGAAGGATTGGCTCATATTGAAGAGAAATAAGGGACAATGTTACATTTTAGGTCTCTGTTACCTGGACCTTGATCCAGAGGGAGTTGTCAAAGAATTGCCATGGAGGATGGAGAGGAGGAAGTTGGTTAGGAATTGTCAGGGGAGTGGACCCTGGAGAGACAAAAGTAAAGGGCAATTTCGGAGGGACCAGGAGGCAAGCTTGAGCTTTCTTCTTGCCAGCGGAGAGGCCTGACTTCAGAATATCTTTGACCTAGGCATAAGCCAGTTGATCTTCAGTTCTGCCTGGAGGAGGGCTCTCCACATTGCCTTTCCCAAGGCTTGCATAACACGACTGTTAGATGGAGCAAGAGATGTTTATGTCCCTCCTTGACTCCTTTCATCTCCATGTAGCTACCACATCACCACACTGATAGGCCATCTGGTAGGATCATAAGAAGCTATGTCCCCAGTCTCCTCCATTTGACACTATGGGAGGTGGAATGAAGAAACGTGACCCCCTGAGATGAGGAAATGTTTTTTGATGCCCCTTGTTAATATCCTAAATCTGTCTCTCCTCTCCTCTCTCTCTCTCTCTTTAATCACATTACAAATTTTAAATGCAAGGTAATCAATCTACTCTCACTTAAAATCTTAATTGTCACTAACATAGAAATAGAGAATACGGTAATGCATTGAATCAAAGAATTAAGTATTAGGAGTCTCAACGAAGCTTTCTGATTCCTTGAGGACAATTTGAAACTAAAATGGAGACAAGAAGGAGATGTCTCAATTTTATTTAGAGAAATGCAGACCCACAACGTTATTTTCTTTGCTGTTTCATTGTGATTTTCCCGCTCTCATCCCCATTTCCATCATATTCAAAACTATGTACTTGAGATAAAATTTATTAAGTATTGCAGAGTTCGGTGTAGTTTCAAAGTGTATTTTCTACCTAGAGTCTGCTATGAATGTAGTAGCTGAGTGTTAGAAAAATGACTTGAGGGAAGATTGTTCTAAAAATAATATTTCCAGCAAAAAGCAGAAATGATATAGGAATTGATTAAGCGTTTGCTATTACTCATACTTTAGTCTAATCATCTGTGCTTTTTTGAACAGTTACTTACATTTTATAGTAATGTTTGTTTATTTGCAGCTACTTTTCTGCCTTCTTGATACTTAGAATAAAATTCAGGTAAACTGTGCAATTGCTGTACTATTGCTTGATTTCCACATAATGGAGACATGTAAGAATTCACAGTTTTCTGTTACTCATTCTGGATTTCATATTGTAATTGATTTCTGTCATTGTTCAGCTCACAATAAAGTATATCAGCATGTGCAATGCATAAGTTCAAAGATTCATAAAATGATAGCATTCCATCCCACTCATTCAATCAACACTGTGTATCAAGAGAGAAGGCACTGTTGCTTACTGTCAGTTAGATTATGGATTTCCCTGGTTGTTTTAGGGAAGTTGTTTTATTCACTTGTTTATGAAGTGAGCAGGTTAGAGACCGCTTCAAGCTTCCTTGACAGGGAATATGCATTCCATACCCAAGAGCCCTAAGACCTTAGAGTATGATGAGCTCTAGTGAAGAATCATTTCTGCTAAATGTTTAGTCCTTGCACCACTGATTCTAGTCTCTTACCCCTGAGATACTGTCTAGAGACCCCAGGGAGAAAACCTGGGAGAACAGAAAAAGGGCTGGGCTTCCAGGAGTCCCCCAAGGAACTCAGGTCATCTGGATATTCCAGGTGAGCAAACTCAGAGAACAAGTAATTTGTTCATTATTAGCCAGTTAAATACTTATTGAAATTACTATGTGATGAGTCCAGTGCTGGGAACTGGTTTTCCATTGGTAAATAAAAGAACATATAAGTGGGGATGAATAAACACCCTAAAATAAAAGGGTAAGAATCTGTTTATCTGCATGCATATCTATATATGTGTGTATATATATGTAGTATATGAAATAAAATTATAAGAATTATATACATTCCTATGTGTATAGGTATATATATGTGTGTATGTGTATATATATTTCTTGAGGGTAAGAATCCTTTGTTATCTGTTGTTAAAAGTAATGTAGGAATTTTAAAATCTTAGGTAAATAAATCATTTCTCACAAGAAAGGAACTGATTAAGAAAGGAAAATTAATAACCTGGTGGTAGAAGGAGGGGTTGAGAGCAAGGAAAGAAGGGGGAAAGAATGCAAGTCAGCACAGTTTGAGCTAGGAAGAGAGACAGAAACAAAACAAAACAAAACAAAACAAAAAAATAGCCCTATATCTGAGCACTTACCACAAGGTTTAGTGCATTTTGGAGAGAAATAAAGAGATTGATCTTTATTGCTGTTCGAATAATTTGATGATTCTCCTGAATCCTTAAGAAAATTTTCAGCAATGATCTAAATTATTGTTTTACGGTTTTTGAAGTCACATTTACTTTTATTTTAAAACAAGATAACCCAGTTTTATTGGAGTTAGACATGGCTCTTGCCCTCACTAAGCACAGAGTTGAGATAATAAAATATCTGATGCTTGGATTTTATTTGGGTTACTTTGAGAGAAAGCTGCAGTGTGTCTCCTTGGCAAAAGGAGATAGAAAACACCATTATATGTGAGGTCATTGAGGATTTCTCTTCCCAGTTGAGCTATAAACTGGTGACTTGAGTCGTGTTTCAGGTGACCCTCAAAACACTTCAGACACACACGTGGCTCACCAATGGGGTCATCCCACCTTCCCCATTCTTGCTGAAACACTATTTCTTCTCTGGTGGTTCTGGTTGTAGTGTAACAGGTACTATTAAACTTTGTAAAACAAAGTAAAACTCCCACAATTTCTGTGACTTTGGGTTATTTACTTAATCTCTTGGTGCTTCAGTTTCCTAAAAGAATCAGGAAAAAAAACAAAACTTCCTAGGCAAGATAATTTTGAAGACCGGATAAAGTATTTTAAATACTTAGTGTAATTTAGACAATGTTACTTATTGATTTTCATAATCTGTTGACACACATAGCAGTTTTCCAAGGGAAGCCCATGTTTTAAAGGGAGAGAATAGCTTAGTAATTTTTAAAACAAGAAGCTGTTTCTAATTGGTTGTTATAGGCTTGGGATTTTTTATACATGGTATTTTCTTTGACAAGTGGCACATAGTTACATTTGTACCCCAATACCACAGACACCCTCACAGAACTTTCTATTTGTCCTCCTTGACTAAGAGTATATATAGCTCATTGGGGGTCTTGAATATATCTTTTTCCCCTACTAGCTCTGGTACAGTAACTTGAGTAATATACTGGATCTATATGGCTTTACAAGTAATAGAATTACCTACACTTGTAAATTGGAAAGTGACATATTACCACGACCCAGTAGTTAAATGTACCTTTCAGCTAAAAGATACAATATGAAATCTTTGTATTATAAATACTTTCCTTACTTGTAAATGCATACTTCCAGTGGTCAAATTATTTTATGTTGCACTGTAAAAATTTTCCTTAATGGTACTTATAAACCTTGTTTATACTGGATACTTATTATTATTATTACTTTTTAAAGGAAAATGTTCTGAAATATTACCATATGATTCTAGCCACCTCTTTCTGTTTAACACATGAAGGCATGACGATTAAATTTTATAGAACAAATCATCATAGTCCCCAGAGGAAAACTAGTTAAAATGTTTATAAGCTTTAATGTAATTGAAAGGCTAGATAGTTAATAAAGCATATAGTTTGTAGCTGATAGCTTAATTCAGAGCTTTTGTAATTGTTTGATGCTATTTTTGCTGTACTTGTATGGCTTTTGCTTGTTTGTTTGCTTTACATTCATGGAAAAAGATAGTTTTAGTGATGTCTATCTGTGATTCTAGGTATGCCAGCTAATTGCCAAATTAAACTGATGGTCGGCCAAGAAGTGAAAGGAGTTTTCATTTTAAGCCTTGAATTAAACAAACAAATACATTAATGAGTGAAGAGCTCATACATATGTGAACATTCATATTAGAAATTGGGACACATTTTAGCCAAGAATAGCATTTTATTATTACTTCCTTCTTAGTCACGAATATATTTTGGGACAGACTTATCCCTAGAGTTTTCTGAAAGTCAAGATAGAGGAGTCAACATGTGTTTAGTTGCTTCACAAAGCATATTTAGGAAAGATGCCATTATATTATTTAATAAAAACAATATTATTCTCATAATTCCCTGAAGCACAAATATATCTATTGTTAATCATAGTCTGAGTCAGCATCATGAATTCACCATTTTAAAAATAAATAGTACTTTTCTGTATGATTGACCAAATCGATTTTGCCAAGATCCAGGTCAAACAAAATAATTGGCTGAAACATATAAAACTAATAGCAACAAAAACAAAAAAAAAGATTTTTAAAATCTGAAATGTGAGATGATTCTACATAAGCTGGTATCTTCAAAGTATACTTTTTGGAGCATGTATTTGTCAAAAGTCAAGGGTGCAAAACTGGCACAAACTAATATGCCTTGCCTATAACCCAGCTAATTTTCATATAATATCCAGTAGGAGCCTGGATTGGGGCAGAGGTGACAGACAATTTTCTGTACTGTAAATTCATGCCATGTTTAGACCATATGTAGGAGCTTTAATTTCTCAAAATAACTCTGGGCATCAGCCCTTGTCTCTTATATTAGAATACTGATGATTTCTGGGTTTAAAATAAGCTTTATCTAGCTCTGTTGCAAGTTGTTCATTAGAGTTTAAGCTCTAACAAACCATCTAAGCATTTGTGACCTCCCTGATCTCCATTCCTTATTCTTAATCACAACTACTGAAAATGCCCATTAGGCTTGCAACATGCAGCAAGTCTAAACAAAGGCACAAAGCAGGATGTTGAGGTTCTGGGAAATTCTAATTGCTCCTAGGGAAAAGGACAAGTAAACAACTAAAAAGCAAGGCTCTGTTCGGACCAAGACCATTTCATTATCATTGCTGTTTCAAAGGGTTTTTTTTTGTTTGTTTGAGGTGAGCACGAGCTCATAATCCATACTTTTTTTTCAGTATTCTGAACAGGAGATAATACGTTCAATACCAGTAACATGCACATTAACTCCTCTCTCACTACTGAAAAAAGCAAAGCATCTGTTGCTGTTATTTGACAGGCATTTTATACCACCGTTGCAAACTCTTGCTTAAACATTGATTTCCAACACAGGGTCCAGACATGTACGTTTGAGGTCTAGAGGCTTTAAATATCAAACATGTGAGTATATGTTCATTTAAATACATCTCTCTGTGTTCAACTTTATTTTTGCAAATGTCTAAGTGTATTAACCTCCTAGAGGTTGGAGTCATTGCTATGGAAACAACACTACTTAATAAATGTCTGACTGCACATATCATTGTGCTAGACACTAATAAATGGATAGGCATGGCACCTTGGCTTCTGGTTTGTTACATCCTCAAAGGGACCTCTAGAGGAGTAATCAATGAACACTTGAAAAAGGATGGCCTTAGATTGGTTTGCTAATATCATCTTAAAAGCAATTTTCAGTTCCTGAGATGACTGGCAAAGAAAGTGCCCCTAGAGGAGCCTCAGTCTGAAGGAAAGCTCCAGAGGCTGAGTTCTTGTAGCAGATAAGAGTTTTGTGGAGAATTTTCACTTGCTGGAGGCCTCCCCATCCCACATACGAAGTCGCACAGTGACACCGCTTCAGGTTTAGGAATATTGTGGGTTTGTTTAATATGGGTATGGATTATGGTGTGTTAAGAATAGAAATCGTTTGTGATTGAAATTAGGAAGATTGTGGAACTAGACCGACATATAAGAAATAAAATATGAGTTTGCCTTTGCATGCCACCTAAGAGGACTGCAAAGAGTGTTCTGTCTAGAAATAAACAACTGTCTGCATTAAAGTGAGACCCAAATAGATCATGATTACAGGAACAGAAAGAACTCCTGCAGGAAGAGAAAGAGCTCGGACACTGGGATATTCATGTTCCACATCTTCCTGATAGCAGTTTGAAAGGTTAAAAGATTTGGTTGAGGCCTCTGTGGCTATCTGTTCATAAGCCAATGATATCCAAAGCTGTGGGATGTATTGTGTAAACCAGCAAGCTTGCCAGACTGATCGGCTTTTATCTGCCTGTGTTTCTGCCCTATGTCTCGCTGTTGTCTCTCTTGGTTAAAGGCACAAGAGTTACAGAAGAGAGCAAAATACCCACTTAAGGACCTGAACTTACTTTTTACTCTTCCTTTCTTCCTGGTCAATCTCTGGGTAAAATGGCCAGCTACAATATAAAAGATCAGAGGAACCTAGTTTCTTGGAATTTGCTAAACTAAATAGATTTATTCAATCCCATTCCATTTCATGAATCAGGAGAATGAATTTCACAGACATGGCATGACTTGCTCAAAGTCGTGGATCAAGGAAATGGCTAAACCAGGAGAAGAAGCAACCTCTTCTGAGTCCCAGGACAGATTTCTGATTCAGACGTGAAGAGCTGATCATGTTGGGGCATCAATGGGCCCAACTAAAAAACACCTGTATGCTCTAGCCTTTCTTACATATCTAGTTATATGCAGCACATTTCAGGCGAAGTGGAAAGGTAGAAGTCACTGGGTGAAGTTTCTGGGAAAGTTCCTCAAAAGATAGCCGATTCGGCCATCCTATGCCTCTCCCTTCTTGCTTGGAATATGGTTGTGATGTTTGAGTGCTATCTGCCCTCCTTTGCAAATGAGACAACAAGAACATTCAAAGGGCAATGGAAAGGACAGACTGTTTGGTCCCCATTAACACTGTGGTGCCAACATTGTGGACCAGTTTACCTATCTCTAGACTTTTAGTTACCCAAGGAAAACAAAACTACTAATTTGTTTAAGACTGTGTTTATCAGACATCTTTAAGTGCCATGGAACTTAATCCTTAACTGATATACATAAGCCTATAAATGTAGGTGTGCTCACATAAGAAAGTGCTAATTAAAGTCTCTGAGTCTAACACATGATATTATGAATTCATGTTATTTTAAATTAGAACTCTGAATATAATTGTACAAATTATGCCTAACATATTAGGCATGTGTACTTAATTCTATACTTGAGGCAGTGACTGGAGGAAGAATCAGGTGATGTGGGCTCTACCACTTACTCTCCGGTCAATATGCTAGGCTAGTTATTGGGCCTCAGTTTCCCCCACCAAAATACTATGGGTTAGATAATATGAACTTTTTAAGACTCTCATACCATTTAGACCTAAGATTCAACAACTAGATCTCTTCTCTTTCTCTTATCTCAAGCAATCTGTGATTCCACTTTCAGTATATTATCGGTTAAACAGAACTTGTCAGGGAAACCGTTTCTTTTGCCTTGGGAATTCATATATACTTTTTCATCTGAAATCTTCTAACTTCTACTTTTTGCCGGGCTAACATTCACTCATTCTTCAAGTCCTAGACTCAATATCAATTTCTTTAGAAAGTCATGCTTTACCTTTGTATATTATATTTGTCTGGTAACATGCTGACATCTACCACAGATTATACATTTCTGGAAGATTGGGGTTATGTCTGCCTCATTGCCATTGTATTCCAGCAACTGATGTAGATCCTGGCACCGAGTCCATAATCAGAAATGAAAAAACGAATGAATGCATGAAGAAACATTGTTTCTGTAGGGAAAAGATACTCCAGTTTTTAAATAATCGGCTGATAAAGCAATACTTTTCAAAGGAACATGGTTTACTTGTGTGTGGAGGTGGTTTGGCTATAGCTGTTATGTATGTATATCTATAAGATTGAAGCCTTTTCATAATATTAGGTTTTAGACAAATTTGTTAAGTACGTATAGGCTCTGACTGTATTATTCACAGAAATTAATAGGAATACTGCATAATATTTAATGTGGTTTGAACTTTGGTAGGATAATTCATACATGTGGTGATCAATGGGAACTTTCCTAAAAGTATTTCAAGGAGAGGGAAAAGCTCATTTAAGAATTTTTATTTGAGAATATTTTTCTTATTTTTACAAGGTATCAAATTATCAGTTGAAGAAATAAGCAATGAGATAATTGGCTAGACTTTGAATGAATTGCCTTTTGGATGGGCTATGCCCCCATCTCACTTGCAGAATTGAAAATGAGGGAAATTAGCTTGCCTTCTGAGAGTTAAATTATGAAAGCAACAGATCAGAACAGATATATGCAAAATTACCTTTTAAAGACAAAAGAAATTATACGGCAAACAGAACTTGACAGAAACCTGATTGAATATATTAACACATCTAAACAAAGAATATGTTACTCCTAAAGGGAAGGAAGTAGGGATCTTGGATTTGGTCAGCTGCAAGCACAGCAAAGTCAGGGGCAAATCAGGATTGGAGGGGGTAGTTTAGAGATGGATGTGATGTATGTACCACTCAGAGAAAAGGGAGCCAGAATCACTGAACTTTATGCATATTTTCCCCACTGATAAAATTGCCATTTTTTGGTGAGATGAATGAAGGGATGTTGATTTTAGACTAATGCCATTTACTGTTTGATGTATTTTTCTCCCCTTGTCAGATTCCGAGATCACGAAGCAATCTGCTGACGGTGATTTGGTGTCTGACGCAGGTCTGGCTACAGGGAAAGAGAATGGCTGATCCTACAGACTTCAAGTATTTTCTGTCCTCAGACAGTGATTTCTTAGGAAGAATTAATAAAATGACTTCTGATTATGATGTGGCTTTTCATGTTGCTTCACTTTAGGAACAGAATGAGCTGATCATGCCAATATGAACACTATAATCCAAATCAATTTCTTGTACATTAATAAATAATTATTTGAGGGTCCACTCAGAATATATGTTGTGGTCTCATATAGTTTTAAGTCAGTGTCAGTCTCTCACAGTTGCTAAGTCTTAGGCCGTGGACTAGAAAGACTTTGCACCTTTGAGAGAGATGTCTAGAATCTAGTATATGGTGACCTTTAAGCCATTCTCAGACCCAACCAGACTTCCCCTGGAGCCTTGCTATTTAATGAAGGGTGGTCCTTAGTCTTGCAGCATTAGTATCCCTGATTACTTGAAGAAATTCACAAGTTTAGCCTCTGGTCCAGAGTCACTGAATCAGTCTGCATTTTGCCCAGGTTTTCAGTATATTTCAGTGTATAATATAATTTGAGAAGTGCTGCTTTAGGGGACACATCCACAATTTTTATTTCTCTATCTCTACAGGTTATTGGGAGACATTCCTTCATGGGTATTTCACACTGCTACATGTTTTGTTGGGAATGCCAACAATGCAAGGCCTTGGTAAAGAATAAAGAGTAAATGCTCTTTATTACCTCTCCTCTCTGGAATGATTTCTTCATATATAAAGTAAGGGGAGCAGGGAAAGGGAAGTAGTTAATGAGAGTTTAAAGGTGGTTAGTTTTTTGAGGGCAAGGTCCATGTCATAAGAATTCTTTGTTATTGTTCTCCCCTCTAAGAATCAGCACATTTCTTTGAATGTTGTTGATATCAATAAATGTATGTTCTATTTCAGCCATAGGAACTTGATAATCTTTTAGAAAACCTTAATAAGTTATTTTCTGCACCCACTCTAATTCTACATTAAAGGATATGCATGTGAAGATAATTAATTTTTCATTGAACTCAAAATATACAAATTGCTTTCATTATCTCTGGTTCAGTGTGATCTTGATAAGTTTTGATAAATTTCAGGTCCCTACTCCCTTGGGGTATCCTAGCATCTTTGGAAGAACAACTATTTGTTGGATATATAATATTAAGTTCTTCTGACACTGAATCTGCAAATATGATTTTCAAGGAAGAAAGAACAATAGGAGAATTCAAGGGGTTAATGTGTGTTGCCTACATTTGTCACTTTCGGAGTCATGAATTCAATTTAGTGCTGGTCTACAGAGATGGGAAGGAATGCACCTTTGCTAGAGAAGGAGATGCCTGCACCCTACAATCTAAAGTGATGGACAGTCAGTAACTTATATCTTGCAGCACTGAAACAGCCAACTGCTTCTGTCTCCAATTAAAGCACCAAAGAAGTAGGTACAAAGCATCAACCTCAACATGAAACAAGATGGTCATGGAAAGTCTATGCACTTTAGGGCACAGACAAAACTAAGGTATTGTCTTTACAACCAAGCCCACCATTTTTGATCTCCATAATGCAGCTGTGCTTGACTGAGAGATAACAAAGATGATAGGAAGTAAAAGATTGAGGCCACCAGTATTCAAAATTCTTTCTACCAAAAATATTTTCCTTAGGTTGCTAACAAATTAAATTAACTAGACTGGAAGCCAATTAAGTTTTTGAGCAAATCGTTTTGTCAAAGTAAACCACACACCTGGTGTACTATTGCATTTGTTAACTCTTAAAGAGAGTTCTGTGTCCTCAATCTGCGTCAGTACAAAGTGGGATCACACAGGCAGTTCAGTCCCCAATGCTTTCCTCAGATAGAGTCATGGAGCCTAGTGTCCAAGAGTTCCTAAGAGGAAAAAGACAAGCGCCACAGAGGACAATGGACTTGGGAGTTCTTTCCAGAGCACAGAATGAGTAGCTGCCTAGTGTTCTGCCTAAGGAACATATAATATTGGCAGAAAAGGGAACCTTGATTCTTCAGACTGGTAGGAGCTGATCATTGCTGTGGATAAGTGGCTGCTGTGGGTTTCCCTTTTCCCCCTTTTTATAATGGGAGAGCTATTACAGTGTTTTGGATTATAGTTTACCATAGTACATTCGGCCTGTATGTGGCAGGAAAGGCTTGTTTGAATCCCAAGTTGAGCTGACCATGATATGTCACATTCAGGCTGACGGAGAAGACTGTGCATCATCCAGAGATCCTGCATCTCAGACCCAGCATCTGATAGAGCACTATGATCTTCTACTTTTGATAGGAATGGGTATGTTTTATATAGAGGAAGAAGGGCATGCTTGGATGTTTGAGTCACAAACAGATAGATCATAGTAAAGATTACTTACTAATTGTCCCTCAATATCCATTGTATCCTTTTCCTACCATAAAAAAAAGTACAGTTTTGGCAGAGAATTCAGTTGTCACTAACAAAGAATATTATGCTAAGTGAAATAAACCAGACAGAAAGAAAAAAAAAAAAAGGTATGATCTCACATGTGGAATTTTAAAAAGTCAAATACATAGAAGCAAAGAGTAGAAGAGCGGTTTCCAGGAGCAGGGAGGTAAGGGAAACAGGGAGGAGATGTTGATCAAAGGATACAAAGCTACAATTATGCAGGAAGAATGTCTAGAGATCTAATGTACAGCAAGATGACTGTCCTTAATAATAATGTGTTAAATACTGGAAATTTGCTATGAGAGTAGACAGTAGATATCAGGTGTTCTCATCACACACACAAAAAGTGGTAACTACATGGTAATAAGATATGGTAATTACCTTGACTGTAGTAATTATTTAACTATATATATAGTGATATATATGTATCTTTGATATATACATATATCAAATCATCATGTTGTGCACCTTAAATATATACAAGTTTTAATTTAAAAACAATAAAAACACTGTTTTACATGAAAAAAAGTGTAAGTAGTGTGTATAGATTTGGGGAAGCATTTATAAAAGAAAGGAGTAAGATCTCTACCCCTCTATTCTTCTTCCCACCGCCTGAAGTACCAACATTATGCTTTGAACTAGATGGGATACTTGGGACCATAACTAACTTGGGAATGGATGGTACAAAGTGGAACAAAATCATGCAAGGAGGCTGTGTCCTTAATATTATGATGCCATTCTAGCCCTGGACTATCTATTGCAGGCTTCCATGTGAGAGAGAAATAAAGTATTTTGTTTAAGTCTCTTTTGGGTTTTGTCACTTGCAACTGTTCCTAATCCTAACACAGATGCTTTAAAAACTTACCTAGAAAGTTACTCACAGATTTTAAAATTTTGTGGTCAAGTCTCACAGGATTTTAATATTAATGAATAAGCATCGATAAATTATTTTTGGAATACAGCCCTTCTTTGTGGAAGGTCTCTCAGCACTTTGGTTCAATAGAATTTTAATGGTAAAGTAGAATATAGATAAAATAATTTGCTTTTGTTTCTAGACCTTTGTTTTAGACATTTTTCAAAGGTCATGTTAAATAACAAATGTTAGAATTTTATAGCTTTAAAGGTTCACCTCTGAAGAAGCCTACAACATGGTGGCCACCACCAATAAGCTACCAACAATGTTGGGGGAACAACCAAACTCCTATGAAATGACAAGTATAAACAAGTACTTCAATGACTATGCATCTGGTGGTCTTTTAGAACGTATAGGTTATCAACGGTACACATGATGGTCATGAAGAACTAAAATCAATGTTAGGTGATTTTTAATTTAGCCTTACACACAGATACACTCACACACACACTCACATGCATAGTTAAAAGAATCATTTCCAATCACTATAATAGATTCCAGATTTTCTTTCTGTTTTCCATCTACTGGCACCATTTCCAGTCTGAAATTGTCCTCTGTGTAAGCTTGTCACTTTGCTGCACTTTCTTCCATAAACAATGACAATAACAACAGCAACAGAACACAGTATTTTTCAAAACTTTTAAAAGTTAGGCCTATCTCACATTGAATTCAACAATTGTAAATCACAAAAGATAATAATGTTGTCTTTGTATTTGAAGATAATGATTCTGAATCCCCATCAGCAGAATACTGGCTTGGAGTTATTTTTTTTTTTCCAGTGCCTTGATACTCCCTGTTTCTGAACTCCCAAAGCCATAATTATCTTATCTAGATAGAGCACTGCATTACATTTTGCCTTCCCTCATTCTCTAATTGAACCTAGATACTAAGTCCGATCTCATACCAGCTGTACCAAACAGAGGCTGCTATACTTTTCTCCTCACACTTCTCTATCCTCTCATCTTTACCCTCCAGCTGTTAGTAGAGGGTGGAGTACACTGGCATTTTTATTGACTTGCTGATTAACAGTGCGGCTGGGCTTGTGCTAAGCCATCTTAGCTCTCTCACCCAGTTCCTATCAAAACCAATTGAAAGATGGGACTGGAGATATCGGTTATTAAAAACTAAAGCAAAACAAAACAAAACACAGAGAAAAACAAAGGCAATTCTTCTGGAGAGCTTAACTCTTCCTTGGTCTGGGACTGGGGAAAGTACACACTATGCTGGATATTTCATTGCATATAATAGACGGTAACTAAATTAGCAAAACTATCTTTATGGGCTATTTTCCAGGACATGAAAATAATTTTTAATGTTTAGCTATCAACTGTCATTGTGACCTTACTAATCAGGTGATTTTCTAATCAGGAGATAATGTGTTATAAGTCTACATAGGAAAGTTCTTCATGGGTTCATTTAGGGGCAAGAGTATTTAACTTTATTACGGTAGTCAGAGATGATAGATTTTGCTACAAAGTTTCTTTGGAGAGCTTCTTGGAACATCCTATGTAATTTGAAGGAAAAAAAGATTAGACCAAACAATTATAGTATGTATAAGTGAACAGATTAACAGTGTCCTAGAAAAAAGTTAGGGAACACTATATTAGAAAAAGGTTAAACATCTCATTAAATAGTTCAGTACTAATTATTTTACTATTTGATCAGCAAAATAGGTCAGGAGAGTGAAGTAACTGCTCTTCCTTTAAATGAAAGTTGGCATAAGTATATATGATTTTCTAGAAATATATGAGGAAGTGACAAATAAGTATATGTGTCTGAGGACTGCCAAACACCACAGGGAAATTAAAGCTCAGGCCAAAAGTAGTCTTTATCTTGGTAACTGAGGTTGTTTCACATGTATGGTGAAACATCTTAAGAACCAAAGTATTTGGTTCTTCTGTCACTCACATTTTCAAAGCTATCAATGGTATATGAAAAAAAAATGTTTTTGGCTGATGACATTTGTATAACACATTAAAAGAAGGTAGGATATGCTTACGAGGCTATTTTCAAGCTAGTATCTGTCTTTCTTTCCTTCTTGTGTCTGCTCACTTTTCCCTTCATTGTCTTCTGTGCTCCAGCCATATGAAATTTCTTCTATTCATTCATATTTGTCATTCTGTCTCTCACCTCTAGGAATTTACCACATTTTGTGGTAACTGCTTCTGTCTCCAAACTTCCCGTCAAAAATAGTAGTCTTTAAAAGGTTAGGAGCCAAGTCTTATCAGCTCACCTTTGTATTCCCAACATAGCACGAGACTAGGCATTTAGATAGTCAAAAAATTGAATAAGCGAATAGATACTGAAGTTTTAAAATTATAACATTACTTGTTTAATTTCAAGTCCCAAAGTATGCAGTCTACAAATTATACTTTTCTTGCTTTAAGCAGGTAAGAAGAATAAGGAAACAAAACACTTGAAGATATTTTCGGAGGGTAAAAGGAAACAGATTCCACCTAATTCAAAGCAACTCAAAATATGTATTCCTCTTCCCCTGACTCTAGCCAGGTTCTAGGAGAGACAGCGCTGAGTCTGGAATCTGTTGTGATGTTAATATGACACACTGAAAATGTTTTATGAGCAGGTAATGTATTTTTCTCTTTGGCTTCATAGAATTAAAACATTACAAGATAAGCTTCCCCTGAGGCTTCACAACTTTGGTCTAAAATGTTGCTTAAGAACTAGTGTGAGGAATTCTTAATCTCAGGAAACAAACTGAGGGTTGCTGGAGTGGTGGGGGGTGGGAGGGATGGGGTGGCTGGGTGATAGATATTGGGGAGGGTATGTGCTAAATTGTGTAAGACTGTTGAATCACAGGCCTGTACCTCTGAAACAAATAATACATTATATGTTAAAAAAAAAAAAAAGAAGATAGTAGAAAGGGAAAAATGAAGGGGGGGAAATCGGAGGGGGAGACAAACCATGAGAGACTGTGGACTCTGAGAAACAAACTGAGGGTTCTAGAGGGGAAGGGTAGGGAGATGGGTTAGCCTGGTGATGGGTATTAAGGAGGGCACGTATTGAATGGAGCCCTGGGTATTATATGCAAACAATGAATCATGGAACACTACATCAAAAACTAATGATGTAATGAATGGTGACTAACAACATAATAAAATAAAATAAAATAAAATAAAATAAAATAAAATAAAATAAAATAAAAAGAACTAGTGTAAAGCAGGAATGAGGCATAGTAATAGAGTCAATTCTAAGAGGGAAATATTTTGTGTTGCAGCAAATGTAAACAGGAAATGCTTACTCTTCAGCAAAGAGGTTACTTTCATCTTACTCATTATCATAAATAAAAATAGCAACAGACATTCATATCAGAATAATACTCATAGTTGGGATACAAGTCTACTTATCAAATCATGATTGAATTGCAGCCATAGTTGGCTACAGATACATGATTTTGGCAAAAATCAATAAAAGGATTCTATGAGAGGGAATTAGCTGTATGGAATTTACAATAAAGTGTATAGCACATTTTATTATTATTTGTAAATTTTGTGATACACATTCTTTGTTTCAGTTACATTTCTACCAATGCACCACCATATAATAGCAAAGCCATAAAATTTTTATTAAGTAAGATTGAATAGATATGGGGAAGTTTTTGCAAGGTATAAAATTCAATCTGTGCTATAATTATAAATATGCAAAATAAATACATAAAGATAGGAAGGTTTATGTGGAAAAACAAAGGAGTTTTGTGAGGAGGATAGATGATATACAATTAATTTACAGTACAAGGTGGTAAATATGAAAAATAAAAATGCATAACAAAAGCCTGCTATATCCTAGAAAAGTATTTATAATTTTTTTGCGCTAATCCTATAAAATATTTTGGCAAGGAAAGGTGGGATGTGTTGTCATAGAATACAATTCTATGGATACTTGTAGAAGGTTCTTTTCTTACATCACAGTAAACATGTTTTGCTTTTTTCTTTAACTGCTGCATCTAGAACTATAAAATACAACGTGTATATGACCTTTCCCTTTATCTAATAGTAGAATACTATACTGCCTTACTTTTTCATCATTAATTTTCATTTTCTCTAAATTTTAGTACACATATCTTAAGATTCGAACTCATCTTTTCAGTCGGAAGAGATTCTCTGGGAGAAGCAGTTTTCTCACATCAAAACAAACATAAAAAAACAAACAAACAAAAGATGCTTTGGGCAGCCAATTCTGTGACTGAGACTATTTTTTAAAAAGTAAGCCTGCTTTTTCCCAGTAATGTATGAGAAAACCTTCCTGCGAATTTCAGGCACAACCAGGTTGCTTCCCAAATTGGCCATTTGCACTCCGGGGCTAGAGCTGAAAGTGCACAGAATTGCTGAGTAATTCGATTGCGGGCAGAATCGATGCAAGTGTGAACGCTGCCCTGGTCTGAGGTTGGCCCTTAGGCTGCAACTTAAATCAATTTTGGGTAAGCTAAGTTTGATTACATTTTCGGTGATGAAGCTTTCAAAAGCAATTTTTGAGCTGCCTATTCTGAGGCTGTTCGGTTCTATCCCGAATCTCTATTCCTGGTTAGAGAAGCATCTACTTATCTGTTTTGGTGATGATTAAGTCCTGCAGTTGAGGAAAAATGAGAGCAAGAAAAAGAAAAAAAAAAAAAAAAAGAGGGCATGATCCAGAAAGCATGGGAATCTATAATAATATGTAAGTAATAATGTCTTTTATCTTTTCAAAATATATAAAAACAAAAGGAAGAAGGAGAAAGGATCAGAGAATAAGCTAACAAAGAAAAAAAAGTAAATAACAGACAGAAGGTTATGATGATGGTGATGTGTGGCAGTCTAAGAATATTTTGGCATATGAGACCCATTCTTTCAGGTGTTGCTGGCAGGACGGATGTTGGAGAGATACAGGTGGTTCAAAATGGGTGTAAGCAAGGATGTCATGTACGGACTCCAACAGCAATATGCTAGCTTGAGAGAAATAAACACTTTCCATTTATCTTTTTCCAGCAGAGTCAAGACTACAGGGCTGTGCATTCATAGCTATGCAAATCTTCCTAAAAATGTGTTTCCCTAGTTAAATAGTTTGATTGTAGATATTATCTACATTAGGGTAAGCACATCATTATAACATAGACTATAGTGCTCCCAAGAAATTATTATTTTTTGAGAAAATAAGAATTTTCTTACAGGTATGACCACTAATTCTTAAAACATGGACTATAATCCTGCCAGTTTTAGAAAAATACGTTGCCAAATCTTGTCTTATGAAGTATTTTAGAAAACTTGTGATTCCTTCTAAGTGGACTGAGTGGTGACTCTAATAGTTTTTTTTGTTTTTGTTTTTTTTAAAGATTTTATTTGTTTGACAGAGAGAGACAAAGTTAGAGAAGGAACACAAACAGGGGGAGTGGGAGAGGGAGAAGCAGGCTTCCTGCTGAGCAGGGAGCCCAATGTGGGGCTCGATCCCAGGACCCTGGGACCATGACCAGAGCCGAAGGCAGACGCTTAACGACTGAGCCACCCAGGCTCCCTTCTAATAGTTTTTTTTGACAAGAATTATGATCTGCCTCACTAATTAGGTTGCTCCACATATGCACTAATTGGATTGATTTAAAAAAAATCAAAGAAAGGAAACTGAAGAGCATGCAACTATCTAATACCACATTTTAGAGCTACTTCTTTACTTTAAAATCATTGAAAGAGAAAGCTGGTAAAGAAAAAAAAAAAAAAAAGATAAGGGCGCCTGGGTGGCTCAGATGGTTAAGCGTCTGTCTGCCTTCAGCTCAGGTCATGATCCCGGTGTCCTCGGATCAAGTCCTGCATCGGGTTCCTGGCTCAGCGGGGAGCTTGCTTCTCCCTCTCCCTCTGCCTCTCCCTCTCCCTCCGCCTCTCTCCCTGCTCATGCTCTCTCTCTCTCTCTGTATCTCTGTGTCTCAAATGAATAAATAAAATCTTAAAAAAAAAGATAAAATTGGAAAAATCCAACTTACTAAAAATTTCTGGCCATGCCATAGGTGAAGTAACATTTCTACGCAAGCAAGTCTTGCTTGATTTATTCAAATCTTACTTAAGTATATACTGGGCAGATATCTAATTTGTGTCTCTGGAGAGAAATATCAACTGAATTATATTTATAAGTAAGGAAATCCAGTCCATGCTGAATAGACACATTCGATGAGGACGTGCCATTTCGGCTGTCTTCCCCAGCAGTTTTATGGCTACTAAAACAGAATTTACAGTGCTTTAGAGAAAGGGTGGCCCATTGAAATATCATTGCTTTCACAGTTAATTCTTCCTCTTTTTTCCTTTATTTGGAACATCAAAACAGAAAAAAAAAATCCAATTTCACTTTACTTTTTCTTTTGGTGATGTGCTCTATTAATTATGCTTCGTGTTGCCTGAGGAGAAATGGGAAGTTTAATAATAATGGCACTCAGCACTTCATAATAATCATTTTCTTCACTTATATCTCTGAATCGTCTATGAGTGGCCACACTTATATTTTTCAGAAAAAGAAACACAGCACCAAAGTGGAGGTGGGGGAGTAGCTCAGACTGCTACCTTGTCACATGCTCAAACTATTGGATCAGGCTTCAAATCCAGTCACTGCTATGGTGAAAATAATGCATGCTGGGTAAGTAATCTCTAAGAGACTTACTTAGAGATCATTGGGAGGGAACTCGCTCACAGGACCTCCCATATGCTTTGTCAGGGAAAAGACTGGGTAAGGCACTACTGAAAGTAGAGGCGGGTAATACCTTTTCTTCAAGCTGGAAATGCTGGCATGTTTTCATTTTTACAAAATCTTAATAGCCACGACTCCCATATATGCAGGGTCACATTTTGGCCTAATTTGTTATAAGGGTCAGAGTTTTGTGGAATAGCAAGCAAGGAGATCTATTCTAGTGCCTTTTCATAGGTTATTGGCTGACAGAATTGAAACTGTGAACATAAAGGAAATTTCCCTGGAGAGTAAAATTCTTTGTAGAGATGACAAAATGATTAGGCCAGCAGTGCTATTGAGCTAAACTTTATGGAAACTCACCACAGAGCAAAACACATTAAAATACATTTTTTTGTCAATAAAAAATAATTTCGGGTTCAATGACAAAAATGTACAGAAGGGGAGAATATTGGCAGCCTTTCTACTTTGTTAAGGAGTAGGTATAACTGGTTTTAATAACAACCAATACATAAATACTACTTCTTTTAAACGTATATAGATTTTTTTTAGACTCTTAAAGCACTATAGCTGAAAGAGAATTTGGTTATTTATTTTATCCTCCTCATTTTATAGATGAGGAAACTGAGGCCAGAGAGTTAAGTGCTTTACTTAAGGACTTGTCCAAGTAAAGGCAAGAACCTAAATTGCCTGTCTCTTAGGCTAGGACTCCTAATACTATTTTATGGTTAATTTTGAAACTCCTTTTGATTTTTCAGTATCTTTTTGGTACCTAATTCCCACAAACCTGCTACATTTCAAGGCTGATCAATGACAACTGCAAATACCAAAGCTGCATTCTCCCTTTGGCATTTACTGACCCTTTGTCAACCATGGGGATGTGTGTGTAGCTTCACTAGCTTGAGGATGCAGCTGTCAAATTGCCTCTTAACCTGAGAGAAACACATCAGTAGAGTAATTAATCTTGTACAACCCTCTCTATCAGCCTGACCACTTTTTTTTTTCATCATTACAAGTGAATGCCTATGTGCATGGCTGATTTAATTAATAATTCTAATAAAAGAGACAGTATCATAGCGATATACATAAGTACATGAATAAATGAATTAAAGAACCAGCGCTGTTCTCGAATATCCAGTGAGATAAAGTTACACAGTTACTGGGGTTACGGACACTGAGCTTCAATGTTTGGATCATCCGTACCGGAGAGGAAAGAAAAGGAAACTGACATTTAATGAGGCACTGTATTAGCTATTTTACATATCCTGTATCATTTGATCTTCACCACAACAGGATAAAAATAAGTTATTTCTTATTGTCTCACCTATTTTATAGATGAGACAACTGAAGTTTAAAGATTGGGATTGCGAGAACTGCCCAACATCCCAAATGGGGGACTACGGCTTCGACTCAGATCTGTTTGCTTCCAAAACTTTCGGTGGTTGGCGTGTGTAGTGGAAAGAGCATTGGAACAAGCGTAGGAAAAACTAAGCCAGTTCCAGCTTTAGATCTGCTGTGAAAATATACAACTTTGAGTTCCCTCACCTATAGAGTGAAAGAACTGGTCGAGACTGAAAGTTTTCAAACCTAATCTTGTGCAACTCTGCGGCTTTTTGACGGGCCTCAGGGTCACTGTGCAGTGTGATATGGAGGCAAAAGACAGAATTTTCCACATTTACCTCCAAATCAACCAAATGAACTCCAATTTTATCTTTGTTATATATTAAGGTCTTGCATCAAGTTTTATTTGGGGAAAGAAAGGAATCCACTGCTTTAAAAAGTTGGCGAAAAACTAGGTAACATCTGAGACTACTCTAGCTTTAAAGTTCTGTCATTTGACATGGCTAACTAAAGCACTGTTGGCCTTTCTATTCAGCTCTTACTAGTGGGGATTTGGTGAGCTGGAGCACCTTAGGTTCCAACAGTTATTTTGACTACTTCAACCTTTTGGGTATCATCTCTCATGCATGGCCCTGAATGACTATATTGTGTCTAGCTTCTTGAGAACACACAAAGCTTCTAAGAATAAGGTCAGGGAGGAAAAAGTCTTTTGCTTCCCTCATACTGCATTTCAGCAAATTTGTATACTTCTATGATGTGTATGATGATTACATATGTGTGTATTTCAGTTTAGCAGAGTGCCATTCAGTAGGTTGATGTAGCTATATCAAAGTCTACCTACAACTGCAAACCTAATTTTTGTCAAATATTTATTACTAGAACATCCAGGCAAGGCTTTCCATTAATATCTTAAAGCTGTGAGGATAAAGCTAGTTGGCTCACGTAGCACACTGTCTTCAATAATCACCAAGTCTAAATTTATTACTGTCTCTTTCAACCAAAATGAAATTCCTATCTCTTTTAAGCTCCAGGAGGGGAGATCAATTTCAATCTAAAATATGAATCATTCAAATTTGTGGTATCACCTTTCACGTGGAATCAGGGTTCATTATAATACACAAAAGTAACAGAGAGCCCATACAGTTGCTTACTGGCATGTGGGGACATTTGTAGCAAGCAGAGAGCTGAAATATTACTTGCAAGGGCACAGCTGTCTCCATATTCAACAAATCAGTCAAAAAATAACGTTTGCCTGCCTCAGTCGGATCTAAACAAGGAAAAACTGTTATGCCAGCCACATTCTTACTTTCTCCAATAGCTTCTTCCATTTTTCTTTTGGATACCAGCTACTGACTCTTTTTTTTTTTTAATCTCAAAAAGAAGGTGTCCATCAAATTAAACAGACTGGGAAGAAATATCCTCTAACATGAATGGAGATTTTCCAGAAATTTAAATAGCACTGATTGTATAAAACATTTGAAATTGGAACTTCATTATTGTCTCCACAGGGTTGCTAAGGCAGGGAAAAGACAACGTTTTGGTGAGTCCTTTGAATATTTTATGTGTAATATTTCTGAGGCAAATGCTTTGTTATTTGAATAAATGCATGTGTGTGCACGTGTGTGTGCGCACACGCACGCACACACACACACAAGAAAAGGAGAGAAGTCCTTATCACATCATTAGGACCTATATTCTAGCAATGGATTTGACACTCCCCACTTTTGGAAACACATGAAAGAGGAATTTGGCACCCACACACTGGAGCAGTATTATTATCTGTGTATTATCTGTGTATCTGTATGCAAAGACTATTAATATTAAAGCTTGACTTCTCCCAAATATTTTCATATATTAGGTCCCCGGAGAAAGATGTATTAAACCAAAGTTATGTGAATTTTAAGCACTTTGTTTATGTGGCTAAGATTTTTTCCTTCTTAACTAATTCTCTTTCCTTACTTCCCTTTAGATTGTGGTTCTTTGTGTCTTATAATGAATATCTGTTTTTTTTTAAGAAGGTGGGAAACAAAGCATATACAACATATTTTACCTGTAGAAATGACTTCTATTGGTTACTAAATTACAATCAAATAATGGTGTAAATTTGATGAATTGGACCCATAGATGGCAGGATGGGATCATTCAGTTCACGTTCTTTAAGGGAAAGACTTAAAGGAATCATCTCTTTCAGTTGCTCATGTTCAGGAAACAAAAAACACAACTGAAAAATAATATAAAATCCCAAATAATTCTGAATCCCCAATTTTTTACTTAATAAGGAATTTTGCTATGAATAGTTGGCATGCTGTCATCTATTATTAATTTTGTTAAAGCACTTGCTCCTTGAGGCTGGTCTACACTGATTTACAGATATTTTCTCTCTCTCTCTCTCTCTCTTTCACACACACACACACACACACACACACACACACTAAGAGATGTTTTCATTGCAGGTTATATTTCAGAAATTTCTGGACAGATAATCTAGAAGGTGAGGGATTCATTGTATACTAGGTTTCCTGTAGTTTTCCTAACATAAATTTTGCTTTCCCCTAACTTGAGAAATTATATATTCTTTACCTAAAGTAATTCTATTGATGAAGTTACTAACATCTCTGCTTAGAATTATAGTCCTCTTACTATTATAGTCGAAAGCCTACAGGCCGTGGAAGGCAAAAATGACTTCATTTTAAATCAGTCCTTTCTTGTTTCTCTGGGACTGAAGAAAAATGTGAGAAAAGAGGCTAACAAACTGAGAATGAGGGAGGCTTGCAGAAAAACAAGAAGCATCACCAAAGACTGATGTCCTGCATCTTTGACGTTGCTGGTCAGGGAGTGGTTGATGTAGACACGGCCATTGGACCTATTAATCATAAAGCAAGCCCAATTCAGACCAGCGGCTAAAGTGTCAAGGCAGATCATCAGCCTGTGTTCTTCATCTCAGTGGTTGATTTTCAGACTTTTCTGATCTGCTGTAGCATTGAACACTGCTGACCAACCCTCTTCTTGAAGGAGTCTCCTCTTGTGCCTTCCATGACACTGATCTTCCTCTGGCATCTCTGTCCACACTGAATCCACAAGCTTCTACAGGGTGTTTCAACTCTTCTGCTCACTGCTGATTTTACTTGGATTTTGGTCCTTGCTCAGCTTTTTGCTATACATGACTGAAATGACCACTTCCATTCTGATAACTTCCAAATCACATCTCCATTCTGGACTTTACATCCAACTACATACTGAACATTGCCTCTAATTGAGGCACTTTTCTTCTTTAAATCTCTAAAATTAAAGTCACTTTTCTTCTTTCAATCTCTGCCTTCTCCCCACATCCGAAAATACTAATCCTCTTCTCATGTTCTATCCTGGTTAATCTTATCCAATTAAATGTTGGGAGTTACCTGGATTCCTACAGTTCCTTTCTTATTCTCTCCACATTTGGTCATTAACTCCTCTCTCCTGATTTCTCTCTCCTCTCTCACCTCTGCCTCTCTTTTTTTGCAATTATCTTCTTGTCAGTCTAATACCTGGGTTGAGCCCTCACATTACCTAAGAATGTCTTTCAGAAAGAAAATCTGTTCATATCCTTCCTTCATTAAAAATCCTTCAATGGCTCTCCAAAACCAGAAGGATAAAGTCCAAGCTCATTTGCGGCCCTTCCTGTCTTAATTCTACCAATTTGTCCAGTCATCTCTCAATAGTCTCTTCTCCCACCTTTTACTCTAACCATATGAAGATACTACCATGTCTTCAAATGTATCAGATTGTTTCATACTGCCATGTCTTTATAGTAGCTGCTTCATATTAGAGTATTCCCACTCCCAACCCCTTTATCATTTCATACCCAGGCTCAATCCTATCATGTCCTTTGTTCAAGGGTCATCTCTACAGCTTACCCTCAGTCACTGGGACTGAGTTGATCATTCTCTCATTTGTGCCACTGTACACTGTGCTCATGATTGTTCTTGAATGAACTCTGCAAACTTCTGCCTTTGAAAATGACACAGTGGTGGCTAAAATGGTATTTCGAGTTGTATCTTAGTTATAATTCTCATAGTGATATTACCTACTCTGGGTGACAGTCCTTTGATAGCCCTCAAGACCAGATTAAGAGCCTCTTCTCTGCCTTAGTATGCTATTGTTCCTGTACTGCATCACAGTTCTCTGGTTCTTATCTCTCTCCTTTCATTCATCTGAGAACTCTCTGAGGATCGGTTTCCAGATCAATTAATTCTTTTCTTTTCAACATTGAGTACAGTGCTTTGTACATTGGAGGCAGTCAATATTTATATGATGAATGAAGGTTGGTATTGAATAAATTATTCGAGACTGAAAATAGAATAATTATTTTAGTTTTGCCTTCACTCTTTGAATCTCCTAGATGTCTGAGCTTCTATGCAGCAAACATCATATTTAATCTGGAATTAGTACCACAAAGCCTGCTTCCTGCACTGACCAAGGATGAGGTTAAGTTACGAGCTAGAGTTGGGACATTATTTCAGATTCGCCTGCCTTCCCCCTGGCTTGCCAGGGACAGTTTACCATCTAAACCCGTAGTAAAGTGTTGGGCACCGGGTCAACAAATAAGGTCAGCCATCTATATATTGCTTTGTGAACTGAATGCTCTTAGAGGATATGATATAATAACAATGGCTAACATTTATTGTTTATTTTGTTCCAGGCTGAGTAATAAATGCTTTACATGCATCATCCCATTTAATTTTTATCCTATAGATGGGAGCTGGTATTGCCCTCATTTTATCAATGAATTTACTGAGGCTTTGGCATTTGCTTACTCATAAAGTCACACATAACTGATATGGAGTAAAACTGGGATTCAAACAAAGGCCTGCTTGACTCATTTTATGTGAAACACACACACACACACACACACACACACACACACACACCCCAAAGAATGTTGAATTCTTTTTTTTTTTTTTTTTTTGATGGTCTTAGTTATAGCAAAGCTCTAAATTATAGCTTCTTGCCTTCTGTCTTCTTGATGATCTAGGAAATGCAGGTTGTTACAAACCAGGAGTAGACTGTATCAGTCCAAAATCTATCCTAAGTAGTTATGGCTGGGGAGCTGATTCCGAATGGCTAAAGCTCTGTTAGAAAGCTATTATCAATCAGTTTGAGTGTTTGCTATGTATAAACACTATACTAGCAACTCACATTTCTGATAACCCTGTCTTTGAGTGTATGAACTATCAGGGATACAAACAACGAAAACATGGAAATTTTCTTATTCATGGCATGTTCCAAATATCACCATGTACACAAATGGCAGACTTTTTGGAGTCTATTTCTTTTCTCTTGGATAAGAAAATGGCCAAGCTAGCTTTACACACTCCCTTAACTATAGGAAGGGCTGATATTCAGCAATAGGTTTTTAACAGCTGGTCATAGGCCAATACTGGATCAGCTTAGGACTGGCTGCTAGTCTTGGATCAATTTAGAGGTTGAAGACTCTCCCATTCATAGACCTTGTGAAGAGCTGACAGAAGCTCTTCTCAAGTGACATAGTGCACTTTCCAGCTAGCATCACGTGGACTTCAAGAAAGCTGCCTTTCCCCATAATACAGTTTGTAGATTCACAATGCCTGTGTTGGATAACTGTACCATCCAAAGAGATTTAAAATGCCATAAAAACGTGTGTTTAAATGGCCCTGAGTCTCATTTTTGTGTAAGTTTTCAGTCAAACATTGAGCCCATTCATCTTTCATATACTTAAATTTGATATCTGGTATATGCTGTTTACATCTAAACACTTGTTTTAAAAAGTTTTATATGTTGAAGAATAGCACCCTAAATTATTAAAAAAAAAGTTGATAAAAAACACAAGAAGGACAAATATGTTATATGTATAGGGTTTAGCTTTGGAAGAATATGTTGCAAATGATGCAATTTATCTTTCACTCCATTGATGCTTTTACATTCATAGTAAGAGGCAGGGAAATGTAAGAGTTAAAAACTTGGGCTCTGGAGCAAGACCTTAGGGATTCAGGGTTTTGCTTTGTCACTTATTAACCATTTGACTTTGGTCATACTTTTAATCTCTCTTCATCTTAGTTTCCTCATTTGTAAGAAGGAAATTATAGAATTTACCTCTTTGGATCACAGAATTAAATGAACAAATTCATATAAAGAGATTAGAATGATATCTGGTCTACAGTAAGCTCACAATAAGTGTTACTTGTAATCCTCCTGCTATTGCCTTGCATATCTAGAGATCACAAATACATGTTTTACATCTAAAACCCAGTTCATTCATTTATTCATTAGCCATTTAATCACTTATTCAATGTTTAACAAATTCATTTATTCCCTAAAGATTTATTGATTACCTCTTAAATAGCAAGCACCCTGCTTGGTGATATGAGAGAGAACATAACGAATCAGGTATTGATCCTATATTCTTAACAAACATAATTTGGTGGAGAGAGATGAAAAGCATATACAGATAATTATTGTACAAAACAGATGCTCAGTGAAGTAAGAGCTTCAAATGAGGTCATACAAGAATTCTGAATATATAGACATTTTTCAGACTTCTAGGGCTATGCTCATAATTACAGATAAGATTTGCATATTATGTCTTTGTTGACAAATTAATCAAATTGCGCTAGTATTTCATAGCACCTCTACATCCAGGAAGCCAGTGGCAAAGGGAGATGATTAGAGTCCATTCTGAAGACACCATGCTTAGAAGCCCTTTCAGCACTGCATTATTTCCAAATGATTGTGTTAAGGTTGACAGAGCACCACAAACACTTAAGTAAGTGACATTTGTTCCTAATTTGTCACACTCATTAATGTTTCAGTTTCAAAAATCAGAATGTGTTTTAGAAATTTAAATAGCAAAAAGTTAATGTGTTATTAAGCTTTAAATTTTTCTTTACTTTGTCTTTTTAATTCATTTATTCTTTCAGGTTCTTGAATATTTAAATCATTTAAAATATTAATAGTATACCAAAGAAGTATCAATATTTATATTAAATTGGAATTCACACTGCTCTGTAATATTTTTAATGGTTTATATTATTCATAATTACACTAAATAAATCATCCTCATGGAAGAAACTTAAGCAAGTTTATTATACTATGGCTATTGCATGGCAAGCAGTGTTTTTCAGAGTGGGGGTATTAAGAAATATTAAGTAATATTAAGCTGGAATAATAAGTGATGTGTTGTTTTTAAAGTGTATAGAGAGCAAATCCTTTTCAAGTGATTATTTTCTATTAACAACTAATATATTTTATTTAACATCAGAAGTACTTAAATTGTGGTAATTCCAAGTTCATAAATCATGAAACTTCTTATAATATATTTTTAAGTAGTAGAAGTATTATACATCCCATCCTTCTGCAAAATGGAAGTGATCATGTCTGTAATGAATTACACAATATTCACATTTTTCAGAAACAGCTTAACATCACAGGATGATAACATAAAGATATGTATGTCAGCTTACTATAAAAATATTAACTATAAAAGATAAGGATGCTTCAGATAACTTTGTGGAACTGAAAAGACAGTATATACTGCCTAATCTTTGAACATTTTGAGAAATATTCCACTTCAAAATTAGGACTATTTTATGGTTATGAAAATGTGTTGTTTATTCAGCTCCTAAAAAGCACTAAGACTAATTGTAAGAGAAAACATCAGCTTAGGTTTCACTCCCTTCAACTAATCCTCATGTTTGTTCTTCCTTTTTCATTTCTAGACCTTAGGAACCAAGATATATTAGAAATATAGTATTTATTTTAGCAAAACCTTAAGCTGCATTTCAAATACAGTTTTGAGTAAAAACATCTATATGGATAAAATACTCTGCCCATGATCATTTACTTACTCTTTCATTTTACATATGGCATGTGAAATTCTCACTATTCCAAGATGAATGTCTAAAGAAAACCAACCAAGAGTAAATTCAGCCAAAATTAACCTATGCTTCGGGATAATGTAACACATTTTTAAAAACAAAACAAAACAAAAAAACCAAAAGCCCACCAAACCATCTTCAGTCAGAAGACATTTTTCAGTGGGTCCTATTATTTAGGTAATTTTTCCCTTTTCTCAGCTCTAAGATATCTTTCTAAACACATGTAGACTTCAATAGGGATTCAAAAATTCTCAAACACCCATACCATTTAGGGGCCAAGTCTCCTCTGTGTAAGGGATGTGTCACATCAGGCTGAGTTCTAAAATGAACATACGCCATTCTCAGGTTTTATCTCTGCTGATGGTCAGGAGCCAAGGGGCCCCCGGGAGCATTTTGGCAATACTGTGTTACTTACGGTTGAGAGGCAGGCTCGCATTGGTTGTGCCGAGCTTGTTGGCAGCCACACAAGTATAGTTGCCGAAGTGCTCTTGGGTCACATTGGTAACAGTGAGAATGGATCTTGTGCTAAAGTTCTGAATAATGATTCCTTGTTGGCCATTGAAGAGCCTAGAAGACAAAATAAACTCTAGGTAAACAGGCATCGTGAATACCATTTTTAGTTTTAGCTTCATCGGGGTTGTCATGGCAACCCATAGACAGTTTTGTCCACACTCATGTTAGCATATAATGTGATAATATAATGCAATTATATTTTCCTTACGTTAGTAGATATCGGGGAGGAGAAGCTGTTTGACAGCTGTAGATTGTTACTATGGGATGATTTGTGCTCTACAACAAGCTAAATTTAGATTTCCACATGTCCTGTTCATACACTGATTTGTATTTTAGAAAACTAAGCACACTACAGCAATGGCATCTCATCTGTTAAGTTGAGAACGAGTAAAGCAAATTAAATATAATGATTTTATCAAAAACACACAAACTGATGGCTTCTGAAAAGTTGGCTAGGATATGTCTAGGCCATTTCAGATGATATTATTGAATAACCCCCATGAAAGTTAACCCCACAACTGTGATAAGATGGTTCTGAGTCTGGGATCAACACCACTTTGCAGCAGCTACTTAAGGCCCAGACAGGTGACTTGCTGTTAAACCCAGAAAAAACGCAGCGGCCTAGCATTGAGAAGAGCATTTCAAGTGGTCTCATCTTAGCCACATATTAGGAATGCAGCTGGGAAAGTTCTCTAACCTTTCTGGGCCTCAATATAAAATTCAATTTTCCCTGATTCCACCCTGACTACCCAACAATCTCTCTCCGGGCTTACCAGAAGAGGTCTCACTCTCCAATAGACTGGCAGAGTGTCTCTGTTCTCAGGGCTTGCCATGCCCACTCCTGCTTCACTCTTTTCCAGATCTGCATCCAATGCTCATATGCTCCTTGTATCTCTTGATAGCTGGATCCTTCCCTCCTCACTAAGGTTTGATCTGTGTCCTATCTCGCCCACTCTAATGCTCCTTAAATGACTCTTCCTTCTCTCTCTCTCTCTCTCTGCATGTTTCTCTCTAAATTGTTGTGGGATTTCGGGGCGCCTGGGTGGCTCAGTTGTTAAGCATCTGCCTTCAGCTCAGGTCATGATCCCAGGGTCCTGGGATCGAGCCCCACATCGGGCTCCCTGCTCCGCGGGAAGCCTGCTTCTCCCTCTCCCACTCCCCCTGCTTGTGTTCCCTCTCTCGCTGTATCTCTCTCTGTCAAATAAATAAAATCTTTAAAAAAAAAAAATAAAAAAAAAATAAATTGTTGTGGGATTTCTAAAACCAAAGTCACATTCTTGCATTGTTCTCTGTAGCCGTTTCCGGGCACACGGGTCTTTTCAACCCAAATAAATTGAATTGCTTTAAATTCCTCAAAAGGCAAGGCCATATGAACATACTTTATTTTATATTTGAGTCCTGCATAGCACTCAATAGTACAAAAAAAATAGTTCGGGGTGCCTGGGTGGCTCAGTCAGTTAAGGATCTGCCTTTGGCTCAGTTCATGATCCCGGGGTCCTGGGACTGAGCCCGTCGGGCTCTCTATTCAGTGGGGAGTCTGCTTCTCCCTCTCTCTCTGCCCCTCCCCTGCTGTGCTCTCTCTCTTGCTCTCTCTCTCTCTCATATACATAAAATCTTTAAAAAAAAAAAGCAAATAGTTCTTAGATCAACAGAGTTGGGGTGACATCCCCACAACACAGGGATTGGTAAGCCCTCTCAAGAAATTCTCTTTCTAAATACAAATTCTGAAATAATGAGGATGCCAACCAGATGATAACGTCTCCCTAACTAACCCCAAAGTTTAGGATGAAAAGATGTGCTGATCACAATATGGGCTATATAAGCTCATAGCCCAAATGGTGTGGTCTTTTTTCTTTCTTAATATGTTCAAGTTTTAGTACTAAATATTTCTTTAATCATGAAGATGCTAATAAATGGCATTCCCCTGAGAGTTTAGGTTGAACTCCTTTGCATTCAGATGCATGTGACTTGCATCTGAATTTAGATAAAATATACTGTAGTTACATGCAGATTAAGGTAAGCAGCCATGCTTGATTACCCTGGGAATTACTTATATTTCATGTAATAGCTGAATTTGATTTATCCAAAACTCAAACTTTAATCAGATTAATAAAACTTTGAGTTAAATAAACATTGAAAAACTTTAACTTGAGCAATAAACCTAATGATCTGCAACTCTGACACAAGAAAATAGGGCATAAAATATCAAGGATATGCCAGTTTTTACTCCCGTCTCATATTGCAAATCTATCAACATTTATGCCAAAATACCATCCTGATTATTGCATATTTTCCTACATCACATTAATAACTTAATTTTTAACCAATTAGTATACACTATGCATAAAAATCCACAGCTTCATTGTCCAGAGGTCTTTGGCATTATGGCTCAAATCTATCTGCCCATGTCTACGCTTTGGACACATTCTCCAGAGGACTCAGCAACATCCTGGATTACTAAATCCCTACTGTGCCCCACCTACCAAAACTGAGATTCATTTTGGTCCTAAAGAACGAAGAAGAAATTAGTCAGGGTCTTCATTTGGCTAGACTCTGGGGAGAAAATCTCAAGAGAGAAGAGTCAGTAACTTGACAGCATTATTTGCTTATGTTCCTTTAGGCTGTCTTTCTAGTTGGCTTCTAATTCTCTGCCCTTCAATGTGTCTAAAGGCAAAGCCCCAGATGTTGCTAAGTCATGCAGCATATCCACACTCTGTATGTGTAGACCCATTCTTGGCCTCTGGCCAGCGCTGCTGTGTGCATCCTTACCAGAGGGGCACGTCCGTGGGACAGCAGGAGTAAATACTCCTGCTGCTCCCCCTAGCCTGGCAAGTGATGATGGCCAATAAAAAAGAAAAGTTATCTTCCTTGGGGGGATGTACTTCCCTTTGAAGGAAGCTACCTTTCTGAGATTACTGGAGAAGTCCTAAACTTACTTTCTTCTGGAGTTGGGAGTTTTCAAAATGCTGGCTCCTCAAATACCCTGTAAGAACCTATCTTTACCCAATAGATGGCTGAGACAGACTTTCCAAAGCTGAACTTGAGGGAGAATGACTTCTGAGATGTTATATATCTCTGGAGGTGTACTTCTGTGATTTTCCTGCAGGAATCCTGAGGGTACATGGGGCGAGGGGCTTTCTCCGCTATTCAGATCAATTCTGAAAATTGTCATTGCTACAAAGATGAGTCCTATGCTTAGGTGATTAGGGACTTGGCTGGGCAACACATGTCTTTGAAGATCTTTGGAGGCCCTTCAGAAGGTCGAAGCTGAAGAGAAGGATCAATCAGACAAACAGGTGTTTGCAATTGAGTTTATCTTAGTCACAATGGGGACCCTGTTAAGATGAATACTTCTACCTTTAGTTACTGGATATAGAAATTTGAACCACATTTATAAGTCCCATCATGTCTGTCCCTAATGTAATTTCAATCTTTGACTAAAAACAAATTAAAAAAAAGAGCTCTTTAATTAATGGTATTGTTTTTTCTTTATGAAAGAGTTTTATTCAAAAATTGCTGGATATAGTTATATTTTCTGTAAAGAGAATCATTTTTTTATCAATAAAAACATATATTTGATAAATTAAATTGTTATTCTGTGTTAAAGAAAATTCTTGATAGCTTTCAAACATGCACATATCAGCCTATTAACAGAAGGACCCTGGCCCCACTGAATTCTTCTTTTTCTTTTTTTTTTAAGATTTTATTTGTTTGACAGAGAGAAAGAGCACAAGCAGGCAGAGTGGCAGGGAGAGGGAGAGAGAGAAGCGGGCTTCCCGTCCAGCAGGGAGCCCGATGTGGAATTTGATCCCAGGACCCTGAGATCATGACCTGAGCCGAATGCAGACACTTAACCAACTGAGCCACCCAGGCGCCCAGAATTTTCATATCCGTCCCAGACTTGTTTGAAACCAGACTTCCTTAAATCAGTGATGTGAAATCTTAAGTGACAACTCAAGCAATAGTTCACAATACACCTTGCAATAAAACCAGAGAACTAAATCCAGAATATTACCTTATTTGGAGTTCTCTCCTTTCCCTAAATACTTAAGTCTTTCAAGTTCTAAGAGAATCATTCTTGTATTGACTTAAATTACAGAATAAGAGATATTGTCTTATAGTCCCTCCCCCCGAAAAGAGAGAAAACAATTCTGTTGAATTAGTGGTTAAATACAGTATTCCTTCCCTCAGAAGTAGATCAGCAGCATTTGGTGCTTGTCTAGAAATTCCTGAGCATTTTTATTTTTTGCATTTTTACCTTTCAGTGGACCCTATGGCTATAAGACCCTTCCATTACTGTGGACCTTGCTGGTCTCTACCCTCTACCACCTATGGTGGTTTGTTCCATACCACTCAGATCAGAATGTTTGTGTCCTCCCCAAATTCATATTTCAAAAACCTAAGCCCCAAAAGTGATGGTATTGGTGGGTGGGGCCTTTGGAAGGTGCTTAAAAATCATGAATGTGAAACCATGACGAATGGGATTAGTGCCTTAGTAGAGGCTCCAGAGAGCTCCCATAGCCTCTTCTGTCATGTAAAGATACAATAAGATGTCTGTGACCCAGAAGAGGACCCTCCCCAGACCATGCTCGCTCCCTGATCTTGGACTTCTAGCCTCCAGAACTATGAGATAACTTTCTGTTGTTTATAAGCTACCTAATCTGCGGTATTTTGTTATAGCAGCCTAGATGGACAAAGACACATACTGAGGACAATTGCCCTCACTTTTCTTCCTTCTGCCTGTCATTAATGCATCATAAATCTGTGAATTGCAGGCTATCTGCCCTGCCAGTAGATGATGCAGGCAACTCATAAATAACACAGCCTGACCAACTAAGTAGTTCTGAATTAGAATAGGCTCTTATATTTTCAAGTGTCATTCAGAAAGAAGTACCACATAGGAAGCATGCTAATAACTAAGGATACTTATATATTGGACTCACGAAATGTTCATGAAATTTACAATCATAGCCTCTCTCGGACAGTAACTAGGATGAACGGAAGAGTCCACTGCAACATCCAACAGCAAAACTGACCACAAAGCCACTGGCACTGATTGTTAAGATTGCAAAAATAAACAGCTATACCAGACCTCATTCATTTTATTTATAAATCGAGTCTCATGACACATTTTGGGACTACTGTTTACTATCTGCCTTTCCAGGTCAGGAATAACAATAAATATTCTGGAGAAACAAGCTTTCAAGTGCAAATAGTCACTGAAATACTTCATTGCTAATATAGGAAACATACATAAGCGTATCAGACAACAACATTTAAAATATTAATTTGAAATTGGAGTGGGAGAGGTGTTCTCAAATGATAATAGATCTTTTATCAGACTAGAATTAAAGGAAATATGCTAATAATATATCATGTTATATAACTGGATAAGATTATTATGTTCTTATTAACTGATCTTTGGGTGGTAGCACAGCAGAGATGGAAGATAATAGGGGATAGAAGGTAGTTTGTGAATCATAAGAATTATGTAAGAAAAGGAATGTTACTTCCAACAATGGATTGCAGGTTTCTCAATTCCAAGAGGTGGTATGAGCTAAGGATACAACTCAAAAAGAAAAGCTTCAGAAAAAGTCATGGTTGATGGTAAAAACATCACAAGTGATATGGTATTAATGGAAATGAAGTTTTATTTGGTCATCAAATGATGATTAAATACCTCCCATGCTGAAGGCACTGATTTAAGAACCAAAGGTGGGGGGAAAAGACAAATAGGACACATTTCTATCTAAGGACCTTGGCTACACTTAAAAATGTGAAGATGACACTGAGGTGGCATATAGGTCCTTGTACAACACATCTCAATGCCTCTCTCAATGACAGTATTTTAGCTTACATATATTTTGGCTCTGAATCATGGCTGTATTTCTAGTCTTTATAATGTAAGCAGGAGTGTTTTATGTATGTGGAAAATGTTAGCTGTTCTCAACATACTTATGACTGAAGTAATCTAACATTAAAGAATTTCAATGTTGTACAAAAAAGTTTGATGTGCAGTTTGTGGGAAACTGACATTCAGAAAACATTTAAGCATTTTCAAATGTATGTCAACTAATCTTCATAGCAACCCTCAGAGGTAAACATTACTAGTCCCATTTTACAGATGAGAAGAAAAAAGAAGTTTAGAAAAATTAAGTTAATTTATCTTCTATCATCTGGTAAGTAGTAGAACTGACATGCAAATCCAGAACTTCTGACTCATGGTATTGTCCCAAGTAGCAACTGGTATTTAAATCATTAAGTAGAAACCAGGATACTGTATTTAATTTTGGAAAGACATGGCAGAAGTCATGAGTGGTTTAAGAAAATTAAGTCAAGCCAGGGAATAGAACCAGTGGAGCTAAATAACCAAATAATATGTGGTATATGCACCAGGAAAGCCTGATCCAACCTGTGGGGTGAATCTAATGGGATAGAAAGTAAAAAAATAGTAGGGTTCACTTCAGCCAGCTATTTGCAGATTCCCTGGACCAGAGGCCTCTTAACTATCTATGTGAGGCTTACCCATGCCCCATCAGTCTCTTACAGCAGCTGTCTTTTGCTCCCAATGGAGTCACTCTTTCAGGCTACTCACAGTCCCAAGATGAGAGGCAGAAAATGGTCTCTTGCCCTGTTTCCTCCTCAAACTACATGCCAGACAACACATACCTTCAGCATTGATTATTGTTTGTTTTTCTTCCCCTAGGTTCACTAAATATTTGGGTTGTAGTAAATCTCTCTCCATAACGTATCTGTGGAATATAGTCAAGGATGGCAGAAAAAAACCATAACCTAGACGAGTGGCAAGAATGCAATAATTTTAAATAAGTTCAAAATTGTCTCTAAAGTTCAAGTCCCAGTGATGTTATGGAGTTAGTCCTTTCTGAGTTGGTCAAATCATCAGCACATCAAAAACTTCTCTTTACCCCACCATTTCAGGTACAAGTTTTCATAAATTTACATGACTTTTGATTACTGTCCATATTCCCCATTAGCATGCAACTCCATCAGGGCAAGCTTCCTAGTTTTTGCTATTCATTATATTCTAAGCGTGGAGCATAATGTTGGGTATTTAATAGGTGTACGTTAAGTAGTTATTGAATGCTTGACTGAATGAATTATGTTTTCACATTTTTGTATTGCTTAGTTTTTTCATCTGGGAAATGGAAAAACTGAAGCCAATCTCAAAGTGTTGACATAAGAATGGTTTTTAAATATATAAAATGTAGTATCTATACACACACACATAAATGCAGTAGGCACTAGAAATATGATAGGTGTTATTATTGTTCAATGATAGGGTCTGTTTCTTGACAGAACAAATACATTTCCTCTCAGATGGCAGCCAAATATTAAATATTGAAAATACAGGAAATTATTTTTAAAGGAAAGATCTGCGACAGTGACTGAAAAGATCATAGCATCATGATTTCAAGATGTGCCAAACTCAGTCTCAATTACATGTGTATTATTAATTTCATCTAGGTTTTTCACAGATGTGCAGGGTAAATAAAAAAAAATAAAAGTAAAAAGAAGGAGGAGGAAGAACTGCTAGATACCAGAGAGAAATGAAAACTGATGTGAACATGCTGCTATAGCAACATACTGGTTTACTGTGTTGCTTGGTACTTAAGGCTTGAATACAACATGATATCATTTATTCCTGGGAACAGACTGAAGAATATCGTGCATCAATGTCTCAGCCCCAAGGGGTATCTATCTTTAGTTGCACATTTGAATAAATTAATGTATTATAATATATTAGGACATTTTAATGATTTTAGACTTTACTAGGCTATTTAAAATGTATGTCTTGTTTACTTTATCAATTTTAATGAAATTAATAATTTTAGATTAGAGACCTTTGGGCTGCCTTACTTGTGACAATTTGATTCACACAGGGAGGATATTGCCTTTAACTTTACATCAAGTAAACAAAGGCTATAGTGCAGGTGTCAGTCCTCCTCTGACTGCAGCGAGTCTTGTATCCCTGACAACCTGGCCTATGACTAGATTTTTCCCCTCTGCTTGAACTGCTTTTCTAATATCAATGTGCCCATTTTAATGTCAAATTTCCTCCCATAATATACCAACACAACCATTTTGCAGAGATCATATTCACCAAAAAGAAATCCTGGAGAGTCAGAACCGAGCAACAGAAACCAGCTTCTGTTTTGCAATTAGGTGTTGGGTTTACCGTGTCCTGCAATCTAAGGCTACAGATGAATTTTGTACTAATATTTTCTTCTCAATTTGAAAATGTATTAAAATGAGAATGGTTCTCCTTCATCATGGTTAAAAGGCCACAACTCATTCTTGCAACAGAATGTATTTCAAACACCATGTTAGATGCTGGGAACACAATGGCGAACAGGGCAAAGCCCTCACTCTCAGGTAGATTATAGATTAGGAGGAGAGAGACCAGTAAACAAGTTGAGTATCATGTAAAAAGTGCTTTTAGAGAGGTAAGCACATGGGAGTACATCCGGAGAGACTCCTTTCCAAGCAGAAATGGGTCTGGGTAGTTTACTGAGAGAAGGTGATATCTGTATTGAGACTAAAGGACCAATGGAAGGCAGCCAGCCAAAGGTAGCCAGGATGGGTGTGTGTGTGTGGAAGGGGTTTATAAGCAAAATGGCCAACATATGAAAAGCCCTGTGAACTAAGATATTTTAGGCAGTTATAACCCTATTGTGGGATGGTAGAAAGGCAAGATAGCCAGAGAGGTAAACAGGGGCAGGAACATGAAGGCCTCCCATGCCATACTGTGATGTTAGGACTTTCATCTAGGGACATTCAAGAATCCTTGAAGGGATTTAAGTGGAAAGTGATGAGATCAGATATTTATTCTGGAAATATTGCTATGAATTTTAAGAATGCAACTGAAATCCAGCTGTCTATTGGTGGACTGTGTATGCAGTATCAACACCTTCATTTCAGTATGTTCTAAACCAAACTCAGTACAATCTCCCCCAAATCTCTTTTCCTATGTTCCCAGCTTCAGTTAATGACTTCACCATTCACCTTATTACTGAGCTGGAAAACTTAAAATTATCTTCAAATAGTCCTTTCCTTGTATCTAATCAATCACTGAAATATATAAATACTAACTTTTCCCTCTCTTGCTTTTTTTAAAAAGACTTATTTATTTATTTGAAAGAGAGAGAGAGAGAGATTGCACGGTGGGAGGGGCAGAAGGAGAGAGAGAATCTGAAGTAGACTGAGCATTGAGTGCTCAGAGCCTGACACACAGCTGGGTCTCACGATCCTGAGAACAGGACCTGAGCTGAAACCAAGAGTCGGATGCTTAACCAACTGCATCATCCAGGGGCCCCTCCTCTCTTGCTTTTTAATTGCACAACTAATACCCTAGTTTAAACCATATTTTGTATCTTTCCCATCCCAACTGCTCTGAGAAACATTTTATGAAAACAGGGATGCATACTTTTACTATCCTTGAAAAGTCCTTCAGTGGCTTCCCAAAACCTATAGAATCAAGTCTAAATGTATTATCATGATATTTAAAATGCTCCAAGTCTTGCCCTAACATGCATTTCTAACCCTACCTCCTATTACACCTGATTTCACATCCTGTACCTCAAGGCATAAAAAAGAACCCTCTCCACACAATGCTTACATTACATTGACCACGTTCTTTTCTTGCTTATGATTATTCTTGACTTCTTGCAATGTTTGGAAATACTGTTCATTGGTATGAAGCATAAAAGCTACCTTTTCCCTGAAATATTTGTTAATGCTCTGATTTGAGTTGAATGGACCCCTGTTGTGCACTTTCAAGGACTTAATTTAGGGCTCCCTTATGATCTTCTTACTTGGCCCTTATTTCATTTTGGTGATTTTTATGACAAACTATAAACTCCAAATCAGGGAATGCAAACTGGACTAGCCTGCTTTCAATTTTGATTGGTCCAAAGTTTTAAATATAATATTTTGTATGTATGTCTTACATGGACATGTGTTTTCCATTTCCCAGTAGTTGAAATGCTCTCGCTTATTTCATATATTTACCTTTACCTCTTCCCTGGCCTGGGATGATAAAGACCTCAGAGGGGTAACAAAACTGTACACTCAAGACTTAGGTTATTAAAAAAAAAAAAAAAAAAAAGAGGGGCGCCTGGGTGGCTCAGTCGTTAAGTGTCTGACTTTGGCTCAGGTCATGATCCCAGGGTCCTGGGATCGAGCCCCACATCGGGCTCCCTGCTTGCTGGGAAGCCTGCTTCTCCCTCTCCCACTCCCCCTGCTTGTGTTCCTGCTCTCCCTATCTCTCTTTCTCTCTGTGTCAAATAAATAAATAAAATCTTTAAAAAAAAAAAAAAAGAAAAGTGAAATATCATCAGAAAAGAAGTTTCTTCAATGCACGAACTTAATTTGTTCTCAGTCTTTTCCAATTATGTCACAGTTAAATGCCCAATGCATATTTGTTGAATGAATACATAAAATCTCAGGTCAGGAAGGAAGATTATTTTTAACATGGGATGGTAATGGGTTATTTCCAGTACCCTTCTAAGTCAAAATATGTAACTGCTTAATCTCTTAAGATAAGAGAGAGAGAAAAAAGTGGGTAGAGAAAGAGAAAGAGAGAGAAAGAGAGGGAGAGAGAATGAATTAACTTATTTCTAGTCTCTTCTGAATAATCAAAGTTGTATAAAATCTAGAAGAGGGATATCTTGACAGAAGACTCAGGAAATTATGGGTTGGTTTTGTTTTTGTTTTTAAAAATCACTTTGTTGAGGAATAATATATACAACTCAATGAGTTTGGGGTAAGTATACACCTGTGAAACCATCACTACCAAGTCCATAAATATATCCATCACCTATCAAGGTTGCCTTGGAATTAGATTTTATTTCCCATTCTGTACTTCCCTTCAACAAGTCATTTTACCTTTATGAGATAGAGTTTTTTCCCTTAGGTATAATCTAGTTAGAATTGTATGGGGCACCTGGGTGGCTCAGTCAGTTAAGCATCCAACTCTTGATTTCATCTCAGGTCATGATCTCAGGGTGATGAGATCGAGCCCCGCAGGGGGCTGCTTAAGATTCTCTCTCTCTTCCTCTCCCTCTGCCCCTCATGCATGTGCTCTCTCTTTCCCTCTCTTGCTCTACAATAAAATTAAATTAAAAAAAATCTAGTTAGAATTGTGTGAGGAATGGGTAAGATAGTATACAGTGAGTTATATGTGTTATAAAATTACAAAGTCGGTAGGTAGGGTAAAATTTCCCTGTCATTAAAATTGCCCTTGAAAATTCCTTAAAATTCCTTATTTTAAACTAGCATACTTTACAAGAGTCTCCAAAATGGAGGGCAGGTACTCCAAATTGGGTATAAAGTGATCTGTTGGAAAATAATAGAATGAAAAGAAAATAATAGAATGCCCATTTATGTTATAATTGTATCTCATCTTTTAAATTTTATCTGTTAAAGGTCATTTAATGTTTGCAAAATATTAGTTCAAAAGTGCATATACACAGTTTACAAATAAGTATTCATATACTGATAGTTTTTCCTAAGTTTTAAATTTTACTCATAGGGATATATATTTCAAAAATGTTGTGGATCACTGCTTTACATCACTGATCTACCTACCAAGTAGGTACCATTACAAGATGGCAGTGCCATCTTCACAAAATGTTACAAAGCCCATGTTTTTGTAATACTTACTTAAACATTAGTCCATTAAAATTTATTTTATGTTTTTGGTCTTAATCCTAAATAAATATACCCTTTTCAAGACATAGATTAACTTAATTTCATGTCATCAAAGATATTACTTGCTTAGTAGTACTTTGCCTATTCTGAAAATGCCCTTCACTGGATATAAGGAGTCTCTTTCTATTATCAAGAAAAAAAAAGTTTAAATTTTTGGTTTTTTATATAATTGAACTCTAAACTCTGATTTTCCCAAAAATAAAATGCATATGGAATAAAATTAAGTCTGTGAGCACTGTCCCTATCAGGTATGCTAAAAGAGCCTGTAGTGTTAAAAAAATAACCATTTTACACCAAAGGATAATATTTTAATAACAAGTATATAACTTTAGTCATTCTCATGATGCTTATCAAAACAGTGTAATAAACTAAAGGTCAAATGGCTAATATTTCTAATGTAAAAAAATAGTTTTTTTTTTTTATTGTCAACCATTATGGAAGCCTATCTTTGAAGATAGTATCTGATGATTCCTTTTTTTTTTTTAAGATTTTTATCTATTTATTTGAGAGAGAGAGAGAGAGAGACAGAGACAGAGACAGCACAAGCAGGGCGAGAGGCTGGGGAGAGGGAGAAGCAGACTCCCGCTGAGCAGGGAGCCCAATGTGGGGCTCGATCCCAGGACCCCAGGATCATGACCTGAGCCGAAGGCAGACGCCCAAACGACTAAGCCACCCAGGTGCCCCAATAGTATCTGATAACTCTTAACTCTTGATATTCATGTCCCCATTTTCCCCTTCCACATTGAAGAGGGTCACCCTGTGTAACCAATAAGATATTAGAGAAATGACAGAGCATAACTTCTGGGACTAGGTCATAAACAGTTTCTATCTTGCTCTCTCTTGGATTACTAGTTCTGGGAAAAGTCAATCACCACGTCAAGAAGACAGTCAAGCAGCCCTATGAAGAGGCAATTAACTAAGGCTTTCTGACTATAACAAGAACTAACTTACCAGGAATCTGAGTGAGCTACCTTGGAAGCAGATCCTTCAGCCCTAGTCAAGCCTTTAGATGACCAGCACCAGATGACACCTGACTGTGACCTGATGAGAGACCCTGAGCCATAACTACCCAGCTAAGCTGCTCCCATCCTGACCCACAGAAACTGTGACAGCAAATGCTTACTGGTTTCAGCTGCTAAGTCTTGGGTTAATTTCTTATTTAGCAGTAGATAACTAAGAATGGCAGTGTATACAAGAGAAAGAACGTGGACTGAGAGGTTAACAATAAAATGTGTCTTGATGGCATCTTTGAAGTTGAGAGCTCTTGGACAGGTTAAGTCTCTTGTGCCTCAGTTCTGTCATCAGTAAATTGAGGACAATAAATTGTGTTTCACAGAACTCTGAACAATAAGTGAGATAAAAGAATTTAAAGAACCTTGAAAGTGATTTGTCCTCAGTAAGCATTTGTTTCTTTCTGTTCTTTTAAATTGTGCTTTATTTTGCATGTTTTTTTTTAAAGGTTTTTAGATTATTCTCAGTACACAGATATGGATTTTATAAGATGTGGAAGAACTATAGGCAAAGATGAGACTAAGGATGTTCAGGTACTGCCTTTTTTATTTATGTTATTTGTTCATATTTATTTGAATGAAGATCCGGCTTTGAAGATCTTAATTTAAAAGAGATGAAGTGTTTTTTTTTTTGTTTAATTTTATTATGTTATGTTAGTCACCATACAATACATCATTAGTTTTTGATGTGGTGATCCACGATCCATTGTTTTCGTATAACACCCAGTGCTCTGAGTTTTTATAAACATTCTCTTTTTTTTTTTTTTAAGATTTTTATTTATTTATTGAGAGAGAGAGAGAGAGCATGAGAGGGAGGAGGGTCAGAGAGAGAAGGAGACCCCCCGCTGAGCAGGGAGCCCGATGCGGGACTCGATCCTGGGACTCCAGGATCATGACCTGAGCCGAAGGCAGTCGCTTAACCAACTGAGCCACCCAGGCGCCCCTATAAACATTCTCTTAAGTAGAATTGAAGAGAGTAAGTTATTTCTGAATATTTTTGCAAGCTTGAAGTAGAAAATATCTCTAGGAAATAAAACTTTTCCAGATCTTGTAAAAACTCTGCCAAACTTTGACCTGTCAAAGGTGTCTCTGACAGCTTCATGTTTCTCTGTTAGTGACCTTGAGGTCAAGAAAACAGCTTGGAAACGTGCTCTATCTGTTTCTTCTCTGTGTGTCTACCTTGATTCCATTATTTCTGTGTCTTTGACTAAGTAAATTCAGAAAGTGTGTGTGTTTGTATGTGCAGTCTTTCATTTTGCTAATTCATAACTGACCCGCAATGCCCTTACCCTTGCCATTTAACACTGACATTTCAAATTATTTTGATAGTCTCTGAAGTGCCATGACCTACACAAGGTGCATGGACTCTTCATGAAGATCTGCAAGACTTTTGAGTTCAAATCCCAGCTCTGCCACTAAGTGTATGAACCTGTGCAAATTACTTAAAAACACTCTGTGCTTTGGTCTCCCCCAAGCAAAAGGTGACAATAATCGTACCTACCTATTAAGTTTGTCGTAAATAAAATAAAATGGGTTAATGTCTGTTAACAATTTAGAACAGTGCCTGTCAAACAGCAGGTGCTTTTTACATAGGTCGTTTTTCATTTTAATGAGATAAATATTTGAATGGCCTGGGCTCAGAAGGTAGCATGGTAAACCACTCAGTGAGTGTAACAACCACCATTCAGCAACCAGAACCCTTCTATTTCCTACTCCTTTCACATTCTCAAATTTGCTTCACTGTAATTTTGAGAGGATTTTATATACTCTTGTGGTATTTGATAATTTGAGTATTTCCTCAGCTATAACCTTAACGAATGACAGATATATACTTCACTCTGAAATAAAGTATGTTTGCCTTTGACGAGTGCATTTGATTTTCACAGCTCCCAGATTTTCTCTAGGTGTGTGAGTGTGTTGGGAAAGGTCATTGATTGGAGAGAATCAATCCACCTTTTTTAGCAGTGGTTCTAAACTCCTTTGAAAATGTAATAAAAGCTATAGTCCATCTCTCCAGTAGGAAAAAAGCCACTGAAGCTATGACTATGGACACCAATGGGTCCTTTGCTGTTTTTGCTATAGGCCAAGAAAGTCGACTAAGGATTATTGTAGCCTTTTTTGACAATGGTTGCTGAATTTAGGAAAGGAAAAGAGAGAAATAGAAAAAAAAAAATTCAGGACATAATTTCACAAAATACTGGAAACCAAAAGGACTTTAACAAAGGAGCTCTCACTTGTACTACTAGGGATAATTCTGTTAAGCTTGTAAGAAAGGTATGACACAGATTCAAAAGGGACTTTGAGAGGTATGTAAAATAGTTTGTCATTATTTAATCTGCACTTTGTGGAAGAACCAGGGGTTTGGGGGGCCCTTGCAAGGGAAGGTTCTGAGACATGGAACTGAAGCTCCATTCACCCCACATCTACCAGAGAAGTCCTGCTTTCAAAGATATTACTTACTGGGCTTCCACATAAGATTGTATTTGAAAAAAGGGTTTCATAACTTACAGAGGATTGGAAACCACTCTTCTAGATGTTTGTCCATATAATCCAAAACTGAACTTCTGAATCTGGATTATCAGAATCTGAGAAAGGTTATTGGCTGATATACAATATTGTACCGTAGGACAAGGGTGACCACAGACTAGTTTATCTAATTCTAAGTACATAAAAAATGGGGCTTCTATGAAGCCCCAAAGAGGTAGATTTAGAATTAGTAAAAACATTAAGTAGTAAAAAGAATTAAAAATTGAGTGTCCCAAATTACAAAAGAGGTTGCATAAAAATAGCTGCAAATAATTGTAGATAAAAGCAGAGTCGGTTATTCAGATCAAATGAGATAGTTATGGGGATATCCCTTATTGTTAAGGCTGGTGTTGAAGAAGGAGGTCTTCCACAAATCTTCTTTTGATTACAGTTTAAGAAAAAAAAAAAAAGTACCTGCTATGTTCCATCCACTGTCATCCATTATGGCAACATCTAAGCTCTTACGTCATTTCACTAGTTTTCAGTTCAGACATTTAGCGGTCCTGTCACGAGCCATGGTATAAATAAGTAAACCCCATACATATATATGTTGAACAGTGTGGAATTGCCGATATTTAGCTTTTTTGACTAAAAATGGCAGTTTCATATGGCCCAACCTAGCATTTTCTTGAACACATTCTTCCCTAGTTTTGAGGCAAAAAAAAAAAAAAAATATATATATATATATATATATATATATATATATATATATATATTCTAGATAATATCCTCCCCTCTGCATTACATCTTCCAGTTAACCCACAGGGGTCCCACTCTTCTTTGATAGCTTGATAAGAGCAGCTGAAGAGGTCTGAATGAGCCTACTGGTTGAAAGTAAAGAGAAAGTAGTCAAGTCCTGTCTTCTCTTGTTCAATAGCTCTTGTCAAGGCTTTTCCTGGGGCTCCTCAAGGGGACAATCATATAGAGCTAAAGTTACAGTAGCCCTAAAATCCCCTTGGTTAGTCCTTTAACCATGTATTTTATCTCCTCTACAGGCCCTTTAGTGACAGAATATCTAAAACATAGTGTTCTATAAAATGAAATGTTAAAATGCCTTGCAGGAGAGTAAGGCAGGTGAAAGGGTTGAGACTTCTCAAGGAAGCCAGGCAGAGACAGCAGCTCCAATTGCTTTTGGAGTGCACTCATGAAAGCTGTGCCCAAGTTCTTTAAAAGCTGGTTTACTTCCCAAGTAAACATGGTTGCCAGCAAGAGCAATGGTGTACTGGTTCAGAAAGGAAGGGAAGAAATGAAATGTATTGGCGACACGGGATTTGCAGGCATTTCTGTGATCATATAAAACCAAAGTGGACATTTCTTCTAGATGCTATTAGCTACTCATCCCTCCCATGTGGGCCCCTTCAGTTTGCCTGCCTGCGAGGAGGCTGCTGAGAATCATTCAAGCCAGTTAAAGAAATGGCTTCAGGTAAGTATCTGAAACACAAACACATTAGCTCACAGTGCTTGAAACACAGTACTAATCACAAAGTCCTTACTTCTTCTCTCCTTTGTACCATTCAAAGGCGGGAGGCGGCACACCTGCACCTTCGCATCTTATCAATCCACTGCGTCCCGGGGCCACGGTGCCAGATTTAATTTCCTGAATTGTAGGAGCGACTGGAAAAGAAACAAACAAGCAAAGAAACTGGTGGGTAACTAAAACTACTCATCAGCAGAAGTATAACACACATATATTTTTATTCCTTCTATATTCAAAGCAATATTATGCCTCATAGGCCAATGCATCACATTTCCAGTGTTTCATGCTTCTAACACAAGACTAGTCATTTTCAGCTTCATTTTTCAAGTTGGACAATAGATGAATGTTCCCAAGGAGTGCAGAGTAAATGTAATACATTTTGGCCTTGCTTCCTGTTGGAAAAACGGCATTGTTGAGGGGACTACTTCATCTGTACTCCAGTCAAACTACACTCCCATAATAATTCTCATTTGTTGAGTGATCACTGGGAGCCAGTCACTGGGCTAGGTGCTTGATGTTCATGATTTCCTCACGTAATACTCTAAGCTAGATGGGATTATCCCAATATCAGAAACGTGAACACTGAAGCTCAGAGAGGTTAAATAATTTATCTAAGGTCACACAGCTACTTAGCTGCAGAATTTGGGCTTAATATTGGCATATTGACTTAGGCATATTGACTCAAAGCCTGACCTCTTTTCATTTTCCTGTGTTTTCTTCTGCCTGTTCCCTGCGCTTTAGCACATTAGTGATTTTTTTGGTTGTTTCTTCTACCTGAAATGCTATTCTTTTCCATTTCTACAGATGCAGCCTCAATTAGGTGTCTCCATACTCTGTTGCTCTGGTTGAAAATAGTTTTCCTCTCTCTCAATAGTTTATCTAAATCTCTCTCATACCATATACTTTCTATCTTGCATTGTAATTATTTATGGGTATGCCAGGCTTGCTTGTTAGCTGCCTGAAGGCAGGGTGAGTATCTTGCTTATCTTTGCATGTTCAGAGATCAAAGCACACAAAATGATGCTTAAAAAGCTTCTTTGTAGCATAGCCACTCCTTTACTCATCAAATAGTTGTTGAGCCATGAATATATGCCAGATATTTCTCAAGGCAAAAAGCAGTCCATCCTTCTGATGTGATGAAGTTTATGTTCTAGATGGAGGGAGGTATGTGGAGACAGACTATAAGCAGTAAATAAATAATTTAAATAAAATGTTAGAAGGTGATTAGAAAGATGGGAAAAAATAATTAGAGCAAGATAAGAGGAATATGTTCAAGGAATGGACTGCAATTTTATGTAGGGTTATCTGAGGAAGATTCATTGAGAAATTGAGATTTACGTAAAGACTCGCTGTAGATCAGTGAGTTTGCTCTGTGGATATCTGGAGAAAGAGCCTTCCACGAAGAGGGAACAGCTAGCAGTAAGGCCGTGAGGCTGAGGCAAGCCTGGTTTGCTTGAAAAATACCAAAGATAACCATGTGGCTGAAGCAAAGAGAAAGAAGGGAGATTATCAGGAGATGGAGTGTGATGGTTAATTTTGTGTAAACTTGATTGCATCACAGTGTCCAGGTATTTACTAAACATTATTTCTGAGTTTGTCTGGTTCTGTATGGAAATAACATTCAAATCAGTGGACTCAGTGAAGTGTATGGCCCTCTCCCATGTGGGTACATACCATACAGTCCATTGAAGGCCTGAATAGAACAGAAGGCAGAGGAAGGGAGAATTCCCCCCCTTCTCTGTCTGACTACTTGAGGTAAAACATTGGTCTTCTGCCCTCAGACTGAGATTTATACCGTTGGCTCCCCTGGTTCTCACTGGCATTCAGACTTGGACTGAACTATACCACTGACATTCCTGGGTTTTCACTTGCAGACACCAATTCAGGGGCCTTCTCAGCTTGCATAATCACGTGAGCTAGTCCTCATAATATAATCTCTTTGTGTGTGTGTGTGTGTGTGTGTGTGTGTGTGTGTGTAGGTAGATATGTATAAATATGTATGTGTGTATTTATCTATCTAGACATCTAAAGATTTACATACATGTGTGTGTGTAGGTAGATATGTGTAAATATGTATGTGTGTATTTACCTATCTAGACATCTATAGATTTATAAATATATGTGTCTATTTCCATATAGAAATATATTTATATAGAAATGTAGATATATATATATACACACAAATGTATTATTGGTTCTGTCTCTCTGGAGAACCCTGACTAAATACATAAGGCCAAAGGAGGGAAGATCGGCCAAGGGCAATTTTAAGGACTTGGTTTTACTCTGAGTGAAATGGTGAACTACCATAGAAGAGAGATATAATCTGATGTTCAATTCAAAGGTATTTTGGCTGCTGTGTTGAGAAAAGACCATAGTGAGGCCAGAAGGGAAGCTGAGCTCTTGTAGGAAGCTGTTGCAGTAAGCAAGGCAAGTGATGCTGGCAGCTCAGGTTAGGGTGGCAGCACTAGAGGTAGTGAAAGTAATTGGCTTTGGAGTCTGTTGTGAAGTTGAAGCCAATAGGATTTTCCTAACAGATGTGAAAAAAAGAAACGAGTCCAGGGTGACTTCATCTGGCTTAACCGGAAGGTTATAATACCCATTGCCTGAGATGGGTAAGACAATAAGTCAATGAGTTTTGGAGAGAAACATTAAGAGTTGTATGCATGTGTCATTTCTTTTGATAGATTTAATTTTTTAGAGCAGTTTTAGTTCACACAAAACTGAGTGGAAGGTAGAGAGATCTCCCATATACTCCTAGCCCCAATACATGCATAGCCTCTCTGTTATTGACACCCCCTACCACAACAGTACACTTGTTACAGTTGATGAACCTATATTGACACATCATTATCACCTAAAATCCATAGTTTACATTAGGTTTCACTCTGGGTATTGTATATCATATGGGTTTAGAGGAAAGCATAATGACATATAACTATCATTATATCATACAAATTATTTTCACTGTCCTAAAAATCTTCTGTGCTCTGGCTTGCAATCTCTACCACCCCTCCACTCCTGGAAACCACTGATCTTTCTATTGTTTCCAAAGTTTTGCATTTTCCAGAATGTTATATAGTTGTAATCATAGAGCATGTAACCTTTTCAGGTTGGCTTCTTTCCCTTAGTGTTATGCATTTACGGTTCCTCCATGTCCTTTCATGGCTTGACAGATCAATTCTTTTCAGCATGGAATAAGATTCCATCATCTGGAAGTACCACAGTTTATTCATCCATTCACTTACTAAACAATATCTCGGTTGCTTCCAAGTATCGGCAATTATAAATGAAGCTGCTGTAAACATCCATGCACAAGTTTTTGTGTACATAAGTTTTAAGTTTCTTTGAGTAAATACAAAGGAGTGCAATTGTTGGATCACATGATAAAGGCATGTTTAGTTTTGTAAGAAACTACCAAACCGTTTTCCAAAGTGGTTCTATCACATTGCATCCCCGCCAACAATGTATGAGCACTCTTGTTGCCCCACATCCTAGCCAGCATTTGGGGCTGTCAGTGTTCCAGATTTGGGTCATTCTATTATGTGTGTAGAGGTATCTCATTGTTTTAATTTGCATTTCGTTGCTGACATATGACATGGAGCATCTTTTCATATACTTAATTGCTATCTGTATATATTTGGTGAAGGTTCTGTTAAGGTCTTTGGCCCATTTTTCAATTGGGTTGTTTATATTCTTATTGTTGAGTTTTAAGAGTTCTTTGTATATTTTGGATAACCATCCTTTATCAGATGTGCCTTTTACAAATACTTTTCCCCAATGTGTGGCTTGTCTTTTCAGACTCTTAATAGTGTATTTCACAGAGCCAAAATTTCTAATTGTAACGAACTCCAGCTTATCAATGATTTCCTCCATGGATGGTGCATTCCTTTTGGCGTTGCAGCTGTATCTATCTTCTATCATAACTATCTTTTAGATATGCATATCTATTTTTATAAATATTTTCTTTTCTGTCAATCTTTTTAACATACTACATATTTGAAATAACACTATGGGAAAGTGTTCAACACAACAGGAACCATGAAAATGCAAATACTAATTCATTCAGACAAATGACCTGAGTAAGTGTGCACTCTGGATATATTTTAGGTTTCTTTACAAAGTAATAAAAAAGTACAGAGTTTAATGATTTTTCAATATGCAGTGAATATGAAAACTGTAAACACACTTACAACAGAACATTGCCTTTCCTTTCAAAAATACCCTAGGAAATTCATCATTTTCTGTTAAGGGTGATACTTCACTTTGAAATTATAGCACCTCTATTTCTCTGTGGTATTTTTATTCTTAATAGTAAAAGTTCAATTTATAGTTCTGGAAAGAAACTTGCAAAGAAATGTTATTTTTATTAAAGTGCTTGCTAATAACTTGGTGAAAATAATAAAAAAAAGTGTTACCAAAGATATTTGAAGAAGAAAACATTATGACATAATACTTATGCACATTTATATATGTATATACATAGTATATATGTAAATATATAAATACATATTACATATATGTGTATATATATCTGTGTGTGTATATATGTCTATGTATTCATGTGTGTGTACGTGTACATATATACACAAATATATATATACACACTCACACAATATAAGAAATTATTTAATAAATTTAATTACCTTTGTAAAGCAAAATTCACATCTCCCCATGAAAGGCAATAAAATATACAAAAGACATCTATAAATAAAACTCCACTTATTTGTCAATTATTATGATACTTTTTTGCTTGTGAGAGCCATAGGTAGGATTATATTTCCCCTCTTGTTCTCAGAGGCTTTATTCTCAGAGGCTTTAATCTCTCTTTCTCTCCCTGTCACACTAAGAGGCCATAATCTTTTATAATATCCAACTATTATTGAAGATGAAATAACCATATGCAACAGGAGATCCATCACAAGCTTCTATTGATAACCTGGTTAGTTTAATTACTTTCTTGTTTGTCAAGGGGGCCATGACTCATTATAAACAAAACCATGAAATCCGGAACATTGCCTGAAAACCCATGCGTAATGAACCGAAATAAAATCTAATTTGTCATTAAAAGGCTTTTATGCAGTTCTTTGTGCATATGGCTTAACACTAGGTGTTTTACCACACAAGTTAAAGCGACATGATCCTGTTGTCTAGAGGTTCACAGGCTCCTGTGATGGACACTAAAAATGGAAAGATACCTAAAATGTCATATGGAAGCACAGATGAAGAATGAGTCAAGAATTAACACTGTACGTAAGAAAAAGCCCTAAGAACAGTTTGTTTGTTAGAGAATTAAAGGGCTATGGGCTATGCGTAATCAATATGGAGAGGGGAGTCTGATGTAGATTTCATTTTGAGGTTAAAATTATACACTTGATCTTGAAGGCTCTATTGATTTTTCTTGGGGACATGAATGAACCCTTATTCATATTATTCTCCCTCTCTAAAAGTGACTGTTCAAGAAGTGGATTCATCCACTTATCTACTCTTAATTCCTTTGCCAATTAAATATTTTTATTAGGGACCATGTTAATGAGAAAAAATGATATTCCTGGCCTTGTAGGGCTAACATTTTTGAGGGGGTGTGTGTATGTGTATGCATGTATATGCATGTTCAAGAGTAAGTAAGTAAATAAATAAATAGTAAGAAAGTTGTATGAACTGAGATGGGAATTGAGCATAGTAAAAGAAAAAGGAATGCTGAGATGTATTGTTTTCTGTGGTGCAGTCATGGAGCCCCTTATTGATAAGGCAATATTTGAGCAGAAAACTGAATGATGAGAGAAAAGACATCATGTGGTCATCTGCAGTAAATTATTACAATAAAAGGAAACAGAAAAGTCAAAGGCCCTGAGTTGAGAGCATGCTTGAGGTGGAAACATGCTTAAAAGGTTTAAGTAGCAGCAAAATGGTCATCATGACCTGAGCGGGTAAGCAAGAGGAAGAATCCAGAAGAGAAGATTGGGCAGGCAGCTGGGGCTCAGATACTGTAGAGTCTGGAAGCCCACGGTAAAGCCTTTGAATTTTGTTCTAAGGAGATGAGGTTTTGGAGATTTTGAGCAGAGTGACATGGCTTGATTAACTTTTTATAAATATTCTTTGGCTGCTGAGTAGATCATGGTCTGCAGAGAGGCAGGATGGGAAACAGGCAGAACTGCTAGGAGGCCGTTGTAGTAATTTTTAGGATGATGAGAAAGTCTTTGGCCAATCCATAAAAAAAGAAAGAATTGAGAGAAAATTTAATTAAATAGATCATTGGTCACATTGGACCTGAGTCAACTCATTTTAGTTAACTGGCAGTGACAGGACACTTTTAGTGAAATTCCAAGTTTAAATCATTCTGAACCCTATTACTTTGTGTAAATAAAATAGTTATATGGCCACAAAAACATCTGATTATACCTAGCAGGTTTCTTTTCTAGAGCACATCTCAGGGACTGTGATGTGCATGTATGCCTTATGAATATTTTATAGTATGCTTTTTCCAAACTTATGAGACCATGGAATTATAGAAGGTTTTATATTGAAGTTCTGTGGGCCTAATATTTCTTGGGATTTATTCTGGGTATGTTGGACAGTGGGGCTAGTAGATGTCTAAGGTCTAGTCCACATCCTATGTTATGTGATTCATGACTTTTCAGGTCAACAATGATCCCTGGTTCAACAGGTTTCTATGTGCTCATGAGCTATTATGCACTCATGAATTTTATGTGAGGAAAAGGCTGTGGTCATTTACATCATAAGGGATAGTTGCTTATTTGCCAGAAATACACACCTCACAACAATTATGATTAATTAAGTCTCAAACTGGAGCTATAACAAGGATTACAAGTATGGTTTAGCTAAGTTGTACAAAACACTCATTTTCCACTAAAAAAATGTTCTGTGTTTTAAGAAATCATATTGAGCCCTTCATAGAAGAGATAACCAAGTGGTAAATTCTGCATGATTGCCCCCAGAACCTATTTTTTTACCATCATATTCCATTGATCTGTGAATTTTGGCCCTGTAAGTTGCTTTTACAGGGAATGGGAGTGTAAAGATGGGCATCTACATGTGTTTGTGTTTCTGGAACTGTTTTTGTTTTTCTTTTTCATAAAGACAGTTTTTGTTTTGCTCAGATGTAACTTTTTTCAATTACACCGAAGTAGTAAAGAAAGTGATTACTTAAGCCTCTCAAATTCATAAGTACAATGGCATCCTTTGGAATAGACTGATTTGTTGTACTGCTGAAATTTAGGAATACTGCCCTTATATCGAATTGTATATGGCTATGAGCTGAAGCAATTGCAAATTGAAATAAATAAATTTTAGAGAAATGTTACTAGACAGATGTGGGGAACAGCAAAGAACAGATGTTGGGAAAAGCCAGCAGTGAAAGGGTCAAGAAGGGGTATTCAACACCTGTGTGATTAGATGCTCATAAAAGAGGAGTCTTCCCTTTTCATTTACTCAGTGGGATTATTTCCATTCATTGTTTAGCCAGTCATTTCAGGATGAAGATAATTAAAGGTTCTTCATCCAAAACTCCAGGCTCTGCAGGTGCAAGCAACAGAACCTCTGCACTTGGCACCCAATAAGCCTAATCAAGATTCAAGTTTTCTTAGTTACATGACAATAGCCACAAAGACCTTCTTCCTCTCTTGTCATTCTCAGTGGGAGCTTTGGTTTTGTACAAAGTCCTATTATCAAAAAGATGAGTGAATCCAAGAATTATTTCAATAGCCTTAGTGAATTGAGGTAGTTCAAATGAAACTCTATAGCTCCAAAGGCAAACAAATTTGACACCATCCCTCTCCCTCAAAATGATGGACAATGCCAAAAGTGCCATATTAAATAGTTACAACAATAAAGAAGAGTGAAGAATAGTAAAGAGAAGTAAATCATGAGGAAATCTGTCCTACAGAAGCTATGTAGGAAAACACTGTGGTAAATAAGCATGTTGACCTTGGTCTAAATTCTAGAACTTGTGAGCTACACCAAAGAAGCCTCAGTCAAATAAACAGTCTTTGAAAAGAAATTAAGGTTTCCAGTACCTACCAGAAAACACATCATATAGGAAGTGCTCAATACACAATTGTTACAGATGCGGATGATGATAGTTGAAAAATTTCTTCCTTGAAGATAGGTTGCACCTTAGGGTAAGGAATAATGACAATCTTTCAAAGGCTGTCATAGATCTCACTGAAATGAATCACTAGGTCAATAAACCCTTTCCATGAAGCAAATATTTCCTTGCCTTATGGACTAATTTGATCTTGAAGAAAGCTGAAAACTCCATGTTATTGCTAAGGGAAAATTTTTAAAAGTAATTTACCTAGCCAGATTTAAAAAAAAAAAATCAAACTACTGAAATATAGTTGAAAAATAATCTTTATCACCTAAAGGACTTTCACATTGAATACACCTCTGCTCCCTTTTCACAGGGGATGAAAATAATACAGTTTGTAATGTACCTCCAGCTTCCCCAAGACCTTAAACATTTACACAGTCACAAAATAGAGCAGTGAAAGGCTTTTCTTTGCAGCCAAACAAAAGTGGTTGTAACATTCACTATCTGAGTTACTTAACCCTTCTAAACTCCAGCTTTCTCATCCATAAAATAAATAGTGCCTACTTCATAGGATTGCTATATGAACAACATAAAACACTTTATGGAGGCCCAGAAATAAAGCCACAATATAGGGTCAATTAATCTTCAACAAAGAAGGCAAGAATATGTACTGGGAAAAAGATAGTCTCTTCAAAGTGTTAGGAAAACTGGACGGTTACTTGCAAAAGAATGAAACTGGACCACTTTCTCACACCATACACAAAAATAAACTTAAAATGGATTAAGAACCTAAATGTGAGACCTAAAAGCATAAAAATCCTAGAAAAGAGCACAGGCAGTAATTTCTCTGACATTGGCCATAACAACATCTTCTAGATATATCTACCAAGGCAAGGGAAACAAAAGCAAAAATAAACTATTGGGATTTCATCAAAATAAAAAGCTTCTGAATAGCAAAGGAATGACCAACAAAACTAAAAGGCAACCTACTGAATGGGAGAAGATATTTGCAAATGATGTCTGATAAAGGGTCAGTATCCAAAATATATAAGGAACTTATACAACTCAACACCCAAGACCCAAATAATCCAATTAAAAAATGGGCGGAAGACATGAACAGACAGTTCTACAAAGAAGACATACAGATGGCCAACAGACACATGAAGTGATGCTCAACATCACTCATCATCAGGAAAATGCAAATCAAAACCACAATGACATATCACCTGTCAGAATGGCTAAAATCAAAAGCTCAAGGAACAATAAGTGTTGATGAGAATGTGGAGAAAAAGGAACCCCCCTGCACTGTTGGTGGGAATGCAAACTAGTATAGCCACTGTAGAAGACTATATGGAAGCTCCTCAAAAAATTAAAAATAGAACTACCCTGTGATCCAGATATCACGCTACTGGGTATTTACCCAAAAAATACCAATACACTAATTCAAAGGGAAATATTCACCCCAATGTTTATTGCAGCATTATTTACAATAGCCAAATTATGGAAGCGGCGCAAGTGTCCACAGATAGATGAATGGATAAAGAAGATGTGGTATATATAATGGAATATTATTCAGCCAAAAAAAAAGAGAATGAAATCTTACCATTTGCAACAACATGGATGGAGCTAGAGAGTATAATGCTAAGCGAAATAAGCCAATCAAGGAAAGACAAAAACCATATGATTTCACTCATATATGGAACTTAAGAAACCAAACAAATGAACAAAGGAAAAAAAAAAGAGAGACAAACCAAAAAACAGACTCTTAACTATAAAGAACAAACAGAGGGTTACCAGAGGGGCAGTGGGTGGGGGATAGTGAAATAGATGATGGGATTAAGAGTACACTTATCTTGATGAGCACTGAGTAATACATGGAATTGTAGAACCATTATATTGTACATCTGAAACTAATATAACATTATATATTAACTACACTGGAATTAAAAACAAAAACAAAAACAAACTTTATGAAAAGTGCTACCTTAGTGCTTCGCACTGAATTAGCAGCCAATAAAAACATTAGCTATTATTAAACAGGTATTATTACTAGTGAATAGGATATCACAGTTATGCTTCCTTTTAAGAACATGAGATCATGATAAGATATGGATAGAAAAGGAACTGATTTTTTAAAAATTCACTGTCTTGGTATGGCAAGCATGTGATTAATTTAATTAAAAGCTGTACCAGTATCACTTCTTACTTTCCCAGAATTCCATCCATACCCTGCTTTTTAATTGTAGTTAACCAAAAAAATCTTCTCTGAAAGACATTTGTGGTAGACCTTGTCTAATTTCTCAATGACCAAAAAGTAAGAGGCTTGGGTTCAAAAATGTGATAGAACATCAAAAGTGTATGGAACACAAAGGTGTTCTTTCTAGAAAGATATGCAATTGTGGACATTCTTTACGTGTTAGGGCATATAAAAGATCAATGTATCGATTCAGTTAAGCTTATGATGAGATCATTTTCTCCTTCACATGGAAGACAATGAAAAGTGGAATTTCACATTAAATTCACATGAATTTCACATGAAATTGACTTCAGTGGTTTTATTAAAGGCTCAATATCCATCTTAGTGTACTAAGCTGTGATCTCTGATACCCTTATGTTTGCACAGGAGCATAAAAAGCAAAATATTTTGTAAAAAAATCCAGAGCTAAGATATATAACTGCATAGTAAGTCTGACTTTAGGGGCATTGGTGAAGGTCCTTGCACTGTCCCCCTAAACACTCAAAGAAATATCTGTGCATTGTTTAAAACTACAACATAAAGGATTCTTTTCCTAAACTCACGGTGTAATGCTATTATAATATTTAACTCTTTCAAGGAGGTTAAATATACTTAAGCTTTCATTAGTCATTTATATTGTGGTGTGAATGATCAGATAGTGTCTTGATTATGAGTGTACATCTGTTAGAGGCCATCGAAGGATGGATGGTTGGGTTATCTGTGACTCATGAAGAAGTAGATAAAAGAACAGTAAGGAGATAAAGGATTATATATATAATGAGGAGTTTGTTGGTGCTTAGGCAGAATTCATTCATATCATGCTTTTGGCAAGGGTCAGCAGTAATAAAATTACAGCTTGAAGTAGCTGTCCCCTTATAGTCAGCAATGCTCACTTCAGTGATGCATCCACTGTAAAATGTCAGATTTATTGGGCCACCAGCTGTATCAATAGGAATTAAATGGTTCACTGTTTTCCTAGTTGTTCACCAAACTTTCTTCCTTTAGACTTTATTCATGATTTGATCTCTTCTCTGTTGTCAGTCATGCTGAAATTATAGCTGAATGTGATTGACTTGGATACAGTGGACAAGTTTGTAAGAATTTTGAAGCTGGGACTCTCCAAAGGCATCTCTATTCTCAGCACGTACGATCTTGCAACACAAGTTGCACATCAGTATAAACTTTCCGAGTCCCTAAATGTTTGCATGCATTCTTTTCATGTTGAAGCGATTATGAATTTCCTGATATAAAAATTATTGCTTAATGAATCCCTCCAAAATAAAGATTAGAAGAGTTCAGATGCTCTCTTTAGATTGCTTGTAAAACATGAAAATATTCTTGGGAATCTTTTTCTCATGGGGAAAATCTTCTAGCTATATTAATCAGTCAAGATATGTTGTTTAAGCTTCTATTATGTTTATTGTTATGTTTTAAGTCATGGTACATTTTCAAAGAATAGAATCGATCTGTGAGAATACAAATAAACTAGACATATAAATTTAAGACTTTTTTGCAGTCAATCAATGTAAAAAATGATACCAATAAAGATGTACTTGGTAATAGATGGGGAAAACATTGATGGAATTTTTTCTCAGGCTAATTCTCACCAGATCAAGTTTCCCTCTGACTTCAGGGCCAGTTTCCTCCAAGGATCTACTAGTAAACCCAAAGGCACCAGGGAGCCTTGGGCTGGTATGGCTTCTGCCCTCTGCAGATCAATCACTGAATCAGATTTCTTAGTTGACTAAATGGTTTATTATTCTTGTGTCTGTGGCTTCAATAATCTTAAAATAGCACATTTAAAAAGTTGATTAAAATTCAGTTATTAAAATTATTTAATTCTGGAAGATGAATAATTCATATTGCTAATATATTCCAAAGAATTACTTTCCAAACACACTGTCTTGGAGGAAGAGAAAAGAAAGCTTTCAGTAGCTAGGGGAAAAAAAGGGAAATTAAGAAAAAAAATTATATTATAGAAATATAGTTGTAAAACTACCTTTTCTTCTTGCTCACTGCCCTCAAATGCATGAGGGTAAATGTTAGAAGTCTAGCAAGACTATAGGAAATGTGTTAAGTGAATGACATTTTTCAAAACTATATGCACAGGTTCCTAAACTGAACCACTTCTACCTCTCCATTTATTTTGAGGTGGCAATCAGCTGTGTGCTCAGACCTGCATCCTGGAGTTTGTACTGTTATAGAATTTCTATATGGTTCAGAGAGTAAAGTAACAGAGGTCATGACTGTGAAACAGATGTGCTTTATCCATCAACTTGCTCTGAACTTATGAACAAGGAGAAAAACAACATAGCAGGAAGTGATACTAGTTGTAGAATTGAGAGGTAATTTTTCTTCCTATCTGAAAAACACAGTTTTAGATATTTCTGTTTATGGAGAAAGAAAGCTAGATAGAGCAAACACAGTAAGTAGTAACTAAGAGCCAAAGAATAAGAAGACATAAAGTAGGAGAGACATTTACCTACAAATAATATATCTTAGAGAAACAAAAAGATGTGGGAGGAGGGATGGCAGAAAAACTGTAATTTTCAGAAACAATAGTATAGGTGTATTTGAAACTAAGAATGTTTAACAAGCGAAAATATGTCATCCTTCCTAAAATGATTAAATAAGACTTGGTAGGAGAAAATTCTGCCTAACAGCAAAAGTAATTTGACAACTGAAGGGTGTGTCAGGAAAGGGAAAGTCTGACAGACAAATAAGAAATTCCATGTCAGCAAGAGTAGCACATAAATAAATTATTAGAGAAAATGTTTAGGCTCTTCCCTCTTCTGCTCAGAAATATATATATGCCTAAAATGCAGCTGATACCCTCCTTATAATCTCAATCTTATTTACTGCCTCTTACGTCAAAATCACTAGATTTCTCACTATTTATTGCTCTCATCCTGCAAAACTTATCCGTGCATTTGATGAACAGTTACTATTGCCATTTCATCAATGTCATTACAAAACATTTCCAAGTCTTGAGAGACTGTAATCTTGTAGATTCTGTCTTTAAAATGCATCTTATCACTCCTTACCACCGCATAGCTATCATGCTAGTGCAAGCCAGCATGACCTCTGGCTTGAAATATTGAAGTTTCCTAACTGGTCCCCCTACTTCTGCCCTTGCTCTCCATTAATTTACTCAGTGCTATTGGTCATACTCAATATAGCAGCCATAGTGTTTCTATTAAAACAAGTCAAATCCTCATTCTCTCTCTTTTTTTTAAGATTTTATTTATTTATTCAGAAGAGACAGAGAGAGAGATGAGAGGGAGAAGCAGGCTCACCACTGAGCAGGGAGCCCGATGTGGGACTCGATCCCAGGACCCTGGGATCATGACCTGAGCCGAAGGCAGACGCTCAACCATCTGAGCCACCCAGGCGCCCTCAAATCCTCATTGTTGCTACTATACAACCACGCCCTGGCTTCCCCTTTCATTCAGAATACAAGTCAAATTCATTACAGTGGTCCACAAGACCGTAAACCATCTGACTCTCCTGCCTTCTCTCCGGCCACATTTCTGTTCACTATCTTTCTTGCCGAATCTTCTCTGGCCACAATGAACTTCCTGATATTCATGGAACATATACCAAGAATGTCCCTACTTGAGGTTCTTTATACTTGGTAGTTCCTCAGGCTGAAATACTCAACCTTCAGATGTCTTCATTTCTTGCTTGCATCCACATTGCCTCCAGTTTGTGCTCCAATTTCACCATATTGAAGAGGACTTCCCTGTCCCTCTATATAAAATAATACATCTATTCTCTTACCTTACAACTCCTTTCTTAGACATCCTCATTGTTCTCTGTACCAACAATTTCCATCTGACATAGTATATGTTTACTTTTTTATTTGCTCATTGTCTCTTTTCCCTCCCTGGAAAGTACAATCCATGAGGAAACAGTTTTGTTTTGTTCAATGATACATCCTAGACTAGTGCCTGGAACATAGTAGGCACTCAATAAAAAATACAAGATATATTATTGCTGTTGAATGAATAAAAACTAAAACAACCATTCAATTCTCTGTTACAAAAATATGGCATATCTTTATGTAAGTCAAGACAGATGTCATAGTGTCATTTCTCTGCTGAGTAGAAAATTTCTGTAGCATTATCATTTGTTTAAAATCTCTAATATTATCTGCCTATAAAATAAATAATTCAAGGTCTGCAAATATATCACCTTAGTGTTTTTGGTAAGTTTTGCTCTATAATAATACCTTATGTTTTTTCATCCCTTCATACTGAATTAGATTAATATATATCTATGTGTGGATATATATAATATGTTTTTAATATATAATAAATGTTTTATATACTTCTATAGTATATATATAAATATGTGCTATATTATATATGTAATTAAATTTAATGTATTCCTTAGAGTACTTATATATGATTTATAATAATCATCTGAAATTAAATGGTTAATTTTAGTGTTTCATTTTTATATATTAACAGTATCACATGTAACACTATATAACTCAGCACTAAAATACAATATAGATGGGTGCTGAGTTGTAGAAAAAATTCAAGCAGTATGTCTATCACATCCCCTGATATACTTTAGTTCAGAAAGCAATCACAGATAAACTTTAGGCTTATTCCCTGTTTTACTTAGCCATTGCCACAATAATACCGTGTAAGAAATAACCACTACAACTTAGTGACAGGTATCACTATTGATTTCTCACTCATGTGTCTTACTTTACGTCATATCTGTAATGCCAATTAGTCAAAGCAGTCATATAGTCAAGTCTGTCATCAATGGGGCCAGGAAATATTCTACATACATTTGGAGGGGGATGGGAGATAATTTTGCCAAGGAATTATCCAGACCATTACTCGTAGGTAGAATTTTCCAAAGACATTCAGGCTCAAAGTCTCTTCCATACCAAAGCCAAAGAGAGCTCCATGGGTCTGCCTTGAAAAGGAAATTTGTTTCATCTTCTGCTAAGGAAATGGAGTATCTGAAATGAATTGTGGATTTCAGAGTGATTTAATGTGAGGGATATCTGACTGAAGATCTACCGCAGAGAACAGAACTGCCATGGGAACCAAAAGGATAGCAAGTACTATGCAAACCAAGTACTGTGGAAAAGTAGCATGTCAGGAAGGTGTTATTAGAGCACCCAGAAAGGTTGATATGAGGACCCACCCTAGGAAGACTCCCTACTTCTTCAGCTTCCATAAATGAGATGCATTTGAGAATTGGAAGATATTTTTCCATGTTCATATGACATCTACGGATTCAATATTTATTCTGAGTTATTGTCTCTTCTCTTATTCATTAATTTACTCAGTGCTATTGGTCAAGGATATATTAAAATGGTTCTCAGAGAAGCTCAGGGCTCTAGTGAAATTAGGAAATGGCTAATAATGTGTCATAAACTTTTGTTTCTCTAAGGCCTCGCCCAGTATGAGGAAAATGGCAGACACTTCAAACGTTCATTGAATAAATGAATGTGATGAATGAATGAACTCTATAAAACACTGTGATTCTATGATCTTGCTAAAATTTATACTCCAGGCTTTTTCAACTTAATACAGTTAAATTCTAATGAGTTACATTCAGTGTTAATGGCTTTATTAGGTTCATGTAATACATAAGTGATACTTAAAGACATTCATACTATATGGCCAAATGTTGATATCAATGGCATTTCCTAATAATGTACATTTCTTAAAGAATTTCTTTAATAAATTAATTTTTAGTGGGGAGAGATATGGAAATAGCAGAATTTCTGGGCGTATTTCACCTAAAATTTAAACTAAAGCTAATAATTTCTCTAAAAAAGTTGTACATTCTAGACATAAAGTGCTCTATTTTGATCAAATAAATGGATATACCTGCTAAGGAAAGGAGTATTTATTTTAACTAGAAATCTTTGTTACTAGTTGAATCTGAAACATATATATGAATCCAAACAACTTATTTACTTTGTGTGTAAGTTGCAAGATCTGAGTACAGTCCCTCCTTATTCACATTTCACAACCTCCAGTGGATGCCTGAAATCTTGGATAGTATAAAACCGACATAGACTATGTTTTTCCCATACATATATACCTATGATAAAGTTTAAGAATTAAGCACAGTAAAGGATTAATGACAATACTTCATAATAAAATAGAACAATTATAATGATATACTAGAATAAAATATCTCTCAAAATATCTTATCATACTATACTCACCATTATTCTTCCTGTAATGATGTAAGATGATAAAGTGCCTATGTGATGAGATGAAGTGAGGTGAATGATGTAGGTAATGTGATCACTGTTAGGGTACTAAGACCTTCTGATCACATGTCAGAAGGAGGATATTGTACTTCCAGACCATGGTTGACCATGGGTAACTGAAACCCTGGAAAGTGAAACTGCAGATAAAAGGGGACTATTGTATAAGATAGAAAGTTGATGTGTATATATACATATATATATATATATACATATATACATATATACATATATCTGTGTATACTGGGCATACTGGAAACTGTTTATGTGTTTGTTTATAAAAGACACAGGGTAGACGGTTTTCAGAACAATCTTAGAAGTAGTAATATGTGCTGCTTCTTTGTCATTTTGGCTAAATGCTCAGTTTAGTATTTCTGCCTGAATTTGAGTTCACCATTTTTTAAAATGGAAATTCACAGTTGGAGGCAAGTATGATTATACTGTAAAAAGTGTAAAGACTGGTCAAGATAATGCTCCCCATTGAGTCTATTATCTTCAAGCTCTTTCCAGTGTGTTCCACTATGTGCCCCATGAAATAATGGTCCATCATGGTTTTTATGATTTTCTTACTCACGTAATCCTATGAGGTGGCTTCATAATAGCATCAAATAAAACTATTTCAGTGTGTTTTTGGGGTGTGTGTGTGTGTGTGTGTGTGTGTGTGTGTGTGTGTGGTTTGTGTGGTGTGATTTAGCTCTGTTTCTTCCAAAATGGAAATAAGTCTGCTTTTGGTAACTGAACCAAATGTTTCCAGGGCATTTTAAATGCATAATTCATAAAAACCAAAAATGGTAAAACAATGAACAGACTCTACTAGCATTCATTTAGCTATGGAAAATATGCAAAAACACTAGGTAGAGCAGGTTTTGTCTTTTAACATTTTAATGAGCTTTGGGACTTTCATGCATATTAGTTATGTTGCCCTAATTACTCATTATAATTCTAATGTGCATTTTATATTTAATTACAATGCTTATAAAGATTTGGTATGGACAGTAAATTATTATAACTAGCATGTGCATAATGATTATGAACTGAATTTATTAACTTTTATACCAGCATTTAGTGTTGGTAACTTTCATTTTCACCTTGGTGATTAACCACATTGTCTGATTAAACAAATATTTGTGTGGAATTAATTGTAAATGACAAAGAGCAGTGCCCAAATTTTGCTTTTTGCTGATTTTCATCAAATTTTATTTTTAGTTTTCTTAGTTTATTTCATTGCTAGACAAGCTCATTTCAAAATGTTAAAGTAAGTATTATTATTTTTCTTAATTATTTAAAAGATTTTAGGCCTGATAAGACATTTCATCAGAGAGCCCAATATCAGATGATTAGAAGCTTTCTGCTACAGTAGGTAAAGCTAAGTGGTTTCTCTGAGATGTTAGCTCATACACATCCTAAATGTAAAGGTATGCATTTAAAAAATAATAATTCTCACATTTTGTAAACATGAACAATACTGTCTTCTATCAACAAGAATTTCTCTTCCCATTTGGCAAAATGCATTTCCGCAAGTCTTAGATGTTAATTCTTTGCCAAATTGTTCTTATTAAAAAAAAAACAACACAACAGCTCCAGATTAATTTCCCATCCTTGAAATTTAGCACAGGGCTCTGTATCAAGTGGGCAATCAATACATGTTAATTGATAATTAGGATGATAATAAGGTTTTCTTGTAAAAATTCACATTCACTTAGAGGGAAATAAAAATAACAAGAACTTGAATGTGAATGAAATTATAACTTTATCAGATGAAGTCTGTATTTTTGGACTCTAGATAGTCTTATTCCTAACCCAGGTAATATTTACTTTCAAAGAACAAAGGAGGGTAGGAAAGACAAAGGTCAGACAAGAATTAGTGAGGAGGTTTTTATCTGAAAAATTCCTTTATACAGTGTAGCAGTTAAGAGTTCTGTATTAAGAATTCATTTAGAATCTTAGCTTAAGACCAGTTACTAGTTGTGGGATGCTGGGCAAATACAGCATTTTAAAACTTTAATTCCTTCCTCTGTAATACAGGGATGACACAATCTACCTCAAAAACTTGTGACAATTCAATAAAGAGGTTGTGTATGAAGAAAGAGTACAAGGAAGGCCTGGCATATAATGAGCATTTGAAAATTTGAAAATGTGAGGCGCTATCACACAAATGTTCCTGCCACCCTGATTCAATGTGATTGTTTATTTTGCAGAGCAATGTAGGTAGCTAACATTCATCTTCTTGAACTCGTCCAGTATCATTTATCCACTGATAAATGTGGTATGTATGTATGTACATATATAATTATGTAGGCATACATGTATTAGATATTCATTTATATATAGGTACATAAGTATATATCTATACATTTGCATAGATTTTTTTTTTTGCATAGATTTTTTAATCAAAAACCATTAATTTGTTATCAGTTGACCACTTAGGATATAGATATAATAATCTCATATACCATCCCATTGTTTACTATGTACTGGAATTGCTGGTTCAGTCTTTGAATTACTGTTAAGAAAACAATCATCTATAGACTTTACGACACTAAATTAATATATAAATATTAATTTATATCAAATTATATTAATTGATATCATTGAATTTCTATAAGTATTAATAATAAAGTCATTGTATTATTTTATGCAAATTATAATATACAACTATATACAGAAAAATATACATACAGCTATGTAGTAATATAGTGTATCATTATTTTAAACGTAATGCTATTATTGGGGCGCCTGGGTGGCTCAGTCGTTAAGCGTCTGCCTTCGGCTCAGGTCATGATCCCAGGGTCCTGGGATCGAGTCCCACATCAGGCTCCCTGCTCAGCAAGAAGCCTGTTTCTCCCTCTCCCATTCCCCCTGCTTGTGTTCCTGCTCTCGCTATCTCTCTCTCTGTCAAATAAATAAATAAAATCTTTAAAAAAAAAAAAAAAAGTAATGCTATTATCTCCTTTAGTACATTGTAGTCTCTAAGGTAGAATTTATTCCTTAGTTACTTTTTTTTCTGAAAATAGCAAATATTTATTGAGTATTTATTGCATGTCAGATACTATGTTATGGCCTTAGCAGCTAGAACTATGCCTTACACATAATAAATCTTTGTAATCTGAGAGAATAGATGAGTGAATTATAGTTTGCCTACCGTGTAGTCTATTGACTTATGGGAAAGCTTTTTCAAGATCATTTTCCGTTTAGTAGGCTGTGTCTAAGAGGGGAACATAATGAACCGATAGGTGAAACTTCCTACAAATCCATTAAATATTTTCATGGCAAGATTCTCTGAAATTTATTTAATTTCATGAATTAATTAATAAGATATTTTGTTAATAAATAAACATAACCACATACCCCTTTAAAGTATTTCTAACAAGATTTAATTCTAAAATCTTAAATTTCTTTGAAATTGAGCTTGGGACAAATTGTATATTATTTGTGGTAATATGGCCATACTAGAGTCAATAAAAATGCTTCCTGTTTTTCACCCATATTTTTGTCATCCATGCATTTCATCCAACATGCCCCTGGTCTAGAAATGAAATGTTAACACGAGGAGCTCTCCAGTAACCTACCCAGTGATGCTCATGGGGGAAACAAAATGAACTAAACCGGACAGACTCCAAGTGCTGCCATTGCCAGGAGCTGCCACCAATATCCCACATACGAACTTGGAATAAAAGTAGAGTGTGAGAGACAGTTGGAAAGAGTATCAAACTCGCATTCAAGAGCCATTCAGTTCTGCCTCCAGTGATGGTACACCTATGCTCTCTGACAAGTCTATTGTCACTACCAATCTCCTATTTGGTTAAGACAATTTGCGTCTTTCTGCTGAAGATTAACGACTTAAATCTATGTAAAGAAATGTGTCTTTTTATTGTTCTTTCTCATCTTATTCTTTCAGTCTTAAAAAAGATGTCGACTTTGGAGATTCCTCAAATAGAACAACACACAAACACCCAAAAAAGAAGGCTGGAAGTGCCATTTTGACACCTGGAGTTCCCTGTCACTGGTGGATGCCACAGAAATTCTTTGTCATCTCTTTAATAAATATATATTAAAGTCCCTTGGCAGTCAATGATCTAATGTTTACACTTCTAACTTTTACTGAGTGATTTCAAAGGCCCATTATTTGTATTGTTGGCAATTTTTCTATGGTGCAAGTTGAATCTGTGTGATTATATTGCAGGTAAGGTGTACTGGAGGAATTTGAGTCTAAACACTACATCAAAAACTAATGATGTAATGTATGGTGATTAACATAACATAATAAAAAAATAGTCAAAGAAATAAAAAAAAAATTGTGAAAATTGGCTCAGTTCAATTTAGTAGTCAAGGGCTGAAGTATGGAAGTTTCAAGACGAATGGAAGGTCCTAAGGGAGGGATTAACTCAATTGCAAATTGGGAAGAAATGTTCATTCCCCAAGGAAGGATTTTGATTTAATATATTTGTTTTTTTCTACCCACATGCTCACTCTTACTCAAAGAAGAAAGAACAGGGGTGCCTGGTGGCTCGGTCAGTTAAGCGTCTGCCTTCAGCTCAGGTCATGGTCCCGTGTCGGGCTCCCTGCTCAGTGGGGAGCCTACTTCTCCCTCTGCCTGCTGCTTCCCCTGCTTGTGCTCTCTCTCTCTCTCTGACAAATAAATAAATAAAATCTTTAAAAAAAAAAGAACAACTGAAATTTGCAAGTGTAGAAGAGCAATGATTATTCCAGATGGACACTTCTTTCTTTTTACCCTGGGGTAGCTGTCTCTTAGCAGGACATAAATATTCTGCTAACTCCATGGAGGAGCTTTCCAAAAGCAGGCAGCCCGTGTGGATAGGTCTATGATTTTCCAGTTCTATCTATAAGTGGAAGATAAGTTCACTTCTTGGAGTGTTACAAGCTGGTGTATTGGGCCAGAAACCTTGAGAAATAGATGAGAGGATGGATTCAAAGAGCAAAATAAGCATTCAGAGAAAGAAGTTTTTGGAGGGGCCAAGCTATTTTGGACTTGGAATTATAGGTACTCTGTGGGTAATTTTTAATAGTTGTGTGGTTGTCTTTGAAGTGCTCTGCCCAAAAATGTAGACTTAGGTTTTAGGTGTGGGTCATATGGGATGTTCATATTAGCTTGTGGGTCTTTGTCCTGGATCCATGTCCTGGGAGAATGACTTTTATGATACAGGTCTGCTTATGATACAATCAGAAATATTATATAGAAATGGAGTCATTTTTAATAGGAGTGGCCTGAGTAAGTAGGCGGACCATGCCTGAATTAAAGCAAAGAACAGGTGGGCCCAGTGGGTGGCCTGCAAAATGTTAGAGCGATATACGAGTCCAACTATGGCAAACACAGACATTACCAGGGGGCCTTGGAAGGCCCCAGCCAAGCTGGCTGCAATGTGTAGGCTTAACTTTGAACTCTACTGGCACAAATAGCCTGGTTATGTAGATGGGTGGGATCTTCCATACTTCTAGTGATTTTCAGCCAGGTATACAAGGTGAAAGGCCAGATCCTTTTAACGGCAAAGAACCTGAATTCCCAAATAGGTAGAAAGTGCTAGTTCAGCTGCCCCAAATTTTGTTTCTCTTATGTTTTGAATTTATGGCAGGACTGAAAGAGACTCTGAAGGGGCTAACCTTGGAAACACAAGACTTGTCCACAGGTCCTTAAGAGTCATTTCCCACTATTGTCTCAAGTTGAGTCTGAACTTATTAATTACACAGGCTTAGGAAATGGCTTTTGATTGCTGAGATCCAAATTATGACTTTATTCAGAGAAGAGTCTTAGATTTTATCTATATATAAAAAGGAACCGGAACCCTTATTATAAAGAGAATATTCTATTTTTCTGGATGGAGGTAGAGAAACAATTCAATAACACTGCTGCCTTTTAAAAAGGCAGTTTTAAGAAGGCCTGGGCAGAAATAAGGGATCAGGTTTGCTCAGGAAGTTAAGGAAAAAATGGAAGGATACAAAATACTTGTTTCAATCATAATGGAGGGGCAATGGATGAATGGAAACAGGAAAAAAAAAAAAAAAGAAAAGGAATCCAGACTAATTAAATGGTAGAGCCAGTCCAAATAGATCTTAAGGGGGAATGTGGCATACTAAAAGCCTAAAGACAGTGATATATAGGAGAAAAGGATGTCTGGTTTTAACTGCTCTCAGTCAGGGTTTCACAAAGGGGAGATATCCTTAGTTATTACTAGCCCAAAACAAAACAAGCACCTCTCCTATTCCCCCTTCAAAAAAATAAAACAAATTATCATTTTGGCTGTGGGGTGAATCTAATATTGGAGGAGAGACAGAAAGGATGGGAGAAAACAGTAAGAAACATATAGTAATCAAAGTCAAGGTACAGAAGTAGATTTCCAGTGGTAGGGATGCAAAATGAGAAAGGATTTAAGAAAATTCTTTGAGAGGGAAAATGGATGGTTTTAGTTATAGATTGGATATGAGGAGAGAGGAAGATGGGGATGTTAAAAATTACTCCTGGGGTTTTGGCTAGCACAATTGGATGGATGATCATGACAGCAGAAAATAATGCAAATGGGTTGATGATAGAAGGATATGAATCCTAAGTTCAATTTGGGAACATACTAAGTTTGAGATGCTCTTGAAACATAAGCATCAATATCAGATGAAGAGATGGGTAGAAAAGATCTAGGGTCCAGAGAAGGCTGGCCTGGGTATGAATGTTTGAGCCACCTGTGCAAAGGTGCAAATTACCGTCATGGGAAGGCATGAAATTGCAGAACTGAGAAAGAGCTTTTAAAAAACTGGTGTCTCCTACTTCTTTACAATGCACTTTAAGAGGGAGAATAGGTTAGCCTGGCGATGGGTATTAAAGAGGGCATGTTCTGCATGGAGCACTGGGTGTTATGCACAAACAATGAATCATGGAACACTACATTAAAACTAATGATGTAATGTATGGTGATTAACATAACAATAAAAATTAAAAACAAAACAAAACAAAACAAAAAAAACCAATGCACTTTAAGAATCCTTCATATTGTCTAAGTCGTGCTACTCAAATAGTATATTGATTACCAACAAATATTTTATGTTCTTGCCCCAAGAAAAATAAAATTGTATAAAAGCAAACAAACACTTGAAGACAAACTAAATCAAAGATAGCAGTAATTGGTGGGGTGCCTGGGTGGCTCAGTCAGTTAAGCATCTGACTTTGGCTCAGGTCATGATCTCAGGGTCCTGGGATTGAGCCCCATATCAAGCTCCCCGTTCAGTGGGGTGTCTGCTTGTCCCTCTCCCTCTGCCCTTCCCCTCCCCCGCCCCCGCTTGTGTTCTGTCTCTCTCTCAAGTAAATAAATAAATTATATTAAATTAAATTAAAAAAATAAAGTAACTGGTATCTTAAAAGTGTCTTAATCTTTCTCATGTATGTATAATGATCTGTATTATACAAATATAGATGAATTATTCATACCCATTAAATATTTTCTGAATAGAAATTCTCAGAGTGATAGTATTACAGTAGACCTGGAAACAACTAAATATTTTGTTTAATATGTATTACGGTAAGTTCTGAGAATGATTATTTTTAGTTTTGTCAAAAGAGAAACTATGTAATAGAAGAAATAAAAAATTCAAGAGACAAAGAAAATAATTTCTATTTCTAATTGGCTTCAGGGAAATTAATAATCTAGAAGTTCTTCTATGTATATTTCATACCTTTCTAGTTTTTACTAAACCATTTCCTTTCTAGATCTTTTAGTTTTTATTTTTATTATCAAAATGGTGGAAATATTTTTTTTTTGAAAGGCAAAGGTAAATAGACTGCCTTGTGAGGAGTGAAACTATGGGAGATTAGAATTACTGTTAAGGTTAGATTTATCCTGGAATGATGGATTGACAGGAAATAGCACTGAATCATTTTCATCAAAAAGCAAGCTTCTCTATTTTGAGGGAAGATTCCATAAGATTCTATCAGATTTTAATGTTTTCTAAGAGACAGCATCAAAAAGGACTTTCCAGACATGCACAATATATTTGTATCTGATTTTATAGAATGTCTATACTATTTTGAGTTGCTACCATATTGTTTGTCATTTAAAAAAAATACAAAAATGGTTATTTTCTTAACTGAATGTTATGGAGACTTTGTCAACAAACATAAAATATGTGTTCTATTCAGCAATAAGCTGGGTAGTATTTATATGCTTAGAGCTCTTTAGTGATCTTTTATATATACTCAAGATCCTCTTTCTATAGTAGCCCAGTTCTTTGAGGTAAGGGAAAGATGTGGAGTAAACATGAATATAGGTCCTTATAAGCATTTATGTGGGGTACAGGAGTAGGGTGAATAAGGAGATATTTATCACATGATATGAGGAGTACCAACAGAGATTTGTTCCAGGTCTCCCTTTTTATGACAGAGAGTGAAAAAAAAAAGTTTTTACATTTCCCAAAGTCATGGGTGCTAGGAATAGAGTGCATGAATCTCAACACATCCCACTGATGTGAACTGCTTTGATATGCCCTCCCCCTCATAAGCATATGTCTAAACCAACAAATACACCAGCACATTATTACATAGTGTCAAGTTCAAGTTTTTTTAGAAACAAATATTCATTAAGTAACTTATATGTCACAGAACTTTAGGGCATTTACAGATTTACTAGAACAAATTCTGCTCATTTCAGAGAGTTGGACTTTTCCCATATTATTGTTTGATTACATGTTCAACCATACATGATCATCCAAAATTAAAATATCCCAATATAAAATTAAAGGAGTGCTTAGTTTAATTAAGATAGATTTTAGAGTGAGGACAGTCTTTAGGTATATAATTTGGTTTTATGCATTCTGATTTCTATAGCTAGCATGCTAGTAATAATAGAAAAAAAATCTAAATGTTCACTGTTCATAGAAATTACATAAACAATCCATATAAAACTTTATATATGCTATGTAATTATAATCGTAAGGAAGGTACAATAAGGAAGAAGCCAATTGGTGTCAATATAGTTAATCAAGATTTAATATGTATATCTTTCTCTAGGAGAAAGAATAAGAGAAGAAGAAAAGTAAGAAGAGGAAGAGGATGAAGGGAAAGAGAGAGAGAGAGAAAAAGGAATCATCTGAATAATAAGGTTGGTAGAGACTTAGAGAAGTCACTGTCTCCAAGCTTCATAAATCCAATCTCTCCTCACTCATACAGACACCAGACAAATACTAATAATGATAATTAATCTAAATTAAGCATAAACTGTGTGTCAGAAACAACAAAGTTCCTCAAATGCTTTATCTTACTTAAGAACCACATTGTCCGGTGCTATTTTATTTTTATCTTAGAGATGAAAAAGCTGCAGTTAGAGAGGTTAAGTAACCTTCCTAAGTTCTCTTAGCTGACAAATTAGATTCAAATCCAGATCTGTCGGACTCAGACATTTTCATTATATAGATAAACATAGATCATTCTACAAGCAGTTTGGACATGGCTATCTCTGCTCAATTAATTTCATCATGAGAGAATATTCTTTTCATCTCAATTAAGATACCACTTCTTCTTTGAAGCCCAGCTAAATCCAGAAAGACGTCATCCCTCCCTCCCGTGTGTTCTCATCTTGTGGATCACTTGGGACCTGTTAGCATGGCAGCACAGTGCAGCTTTGGAATGGTTTTAAATTCTTTATGAGTCTTTGAGCAAGTTCCCTAACCTCCATAATCCTGTTTGCTCATTGGTAAAATGGGAATAACACCTTCACTGTAGAGCTGCTGTGAAAATTAGATTATGAAAATAAAACATTTAGCAAGTGTCTAGCTCAAGAAAGGAGCTCAAAAACAAGAATTTCTGTTTGATGTTTGATTCTCTGAGTAGGATGTAAGCTACACAGTGATAAGAACAGAGTCATTCTTCATTTTCTCACAATTAACCAGATGAGCTGTACATGAGTACAGAAAATTAAAAATTAGTCAATTATATCCTACCCCTATGAAAGACAAGGTACATGACCAGAACTAGCATAGATTGAGCACTTATTCCACGCCAGCAACTATTCTAAGCACTTTTCATATGCCAACTCATTTAACTTTCACAAGTCTATAACTACTGTCACGATTTCCATTTCATACCTGAGACAGAGAGGGGTAAGTTGTCTGAGATCACAGCCTTAAAGGCTACCATCTTAGAGATGCTAAACCTTTGCATTTAATAACCCTTCATGTTCTCAGAGAGAGCCATTATTAACATACTGGGGCATTTCCCATGATGTTTCCACACGTGGCCATAATGCTAGCTGTTAGTATTTTCTGGAACTTTAAGAATCCCTCCCCCCACCCCCATATTCAGAATCTTTCACTGGATAATACCACAGTGCCTAAATACCTAGGGAAAAATGACTTCTAGCTTTCCACAGCCGTACTCATCCTCATTTCACCTGTTACAGGTGGAAGGAGTAAAATATACTAGGAGTTAAAATAAGCTATACCCAAAATTCACACCCTCACATGAGAGCTGAAGCCTCTTGCGTGCAGGTAGCAGTGTGTCAAAGGGAATGCGCATTCATTTCCTTTGCCACATGTGCCTGTGCTCAGAGTCCTGTGTGAGTAAACAGAAAAATAGACCGTCTTTGCATGGAATGCTAATGCATATCTGAAGATGAATATATGGGCGGTGGGGGGGAGGGAGCGGAACAGGGCATAGAGCCGTTCTCCATGCCCAATCACAGGCTTTGTCAACTAGGTGAGTTAATGCTTTATGATTTTCATCAGCAGAAAGAAAGAGTTGCAATTACTGAGGATTTTCACAATTCTTCAATGCGCAGCTACAAAGGACTGGCTCAACAAACCCCTTTTCATCACAAAGGGTCGTACTCCTATTTCTTTTCTTGCTGCTCTTGCTGAAAACATTTTGTCAATATTTTCTCAGACTCCGTTTCAGGTAGTATGTGGGTTAGTGTGTATGGTGGTCTATGGTATGGTAGAAGAATGGAAGTGTGTGTGTGTGTGTGTGTGTGTGTGTGTAGGAAACTGAAAGGTGAGGCATAGTCCTTGGACACTATTATTTTAAAACCCTAAAAAAATAAAATAAAACCTTTACTCAGAGCAAATACTGCACTGCTGGTGAAGGGGAAAATCAGAGTCACCAATCATTACTCACTTGTGTTTGGGCTCCAGGCATTTGTGACCTGCCAACTAATATGGTGTGGGCCCAATAAGCACGTGTCACTAATGTACCTGAGTACCAGAGGCAGCATGAATGGAGATGTGCATTTCATCTCTAGTGTCTTCATGATATATTTGTAGAGAGATGGAGGAAGGGGACGGGAGAACATGAAACAAATTAAGACTATCCAAGGAGAGAAATCAGGTCACTTGTCTTAGCACACATTTCCTCATCGCAGTCCTAAGGATGATTGCTAAGTCTTTTTGCAAACAGACATTCATGGATCAAGGCAGAACTGCTTTGCCTCTTTCCTGGAATGGTCAATTCCAGCTTTATGTATTACCTGCCCTCACAAGTCATATCTTCCTTACCACAATTACGGGCCTACTATGTAGCCTCTATTATGACTCTCTAAGAGCAAGTCATATTTGCAATGTGAACAAACTGCTGTCCGGTCAGCGGTTTATACAGTAGCGGTTACCTTGTGCAGGAAGAGATTATGTGGTAAATGCAATTCAACTTGGGATTCTCTCTTGGATGATTTGTGGCCACACTGCTATCGAATGAAAGCAGGAATCTTGGCTGTAGAGAGAGCTGTGTGGTATGCAAACTTTGGCTCTGTAGAGACTCATGGAGTCAAACCACTAATCTGCCTGGAACATTGAGCCCCCTTGAAACTGAAATGATGCTCTTGGCTTCAAAAGGTACACTGCAGAGGAGAAAATGTCTCAGAGTGTCAAAGTGAATTATTCCCCCTCACATTCTCTCTAGTCTCCCTAGTGATTCAAGCCAGGCAAACAACATGAATGAAATATCTTGGCTCCTATTAATGATAGTAAGTTCTTCTCTTAACAAAAGTGATGGAACATAATAAACAGTTGGTAAACCTAAGTCTTTGGAATTAAATATTCCCACCAATCCAAATCACTCTCCCAAGGAGACAATCACCTGAAAAATAAAGTTCTTCATTAATAATTCAGTATCAACCAGAGAAAATTATTTCAAGAGCTGAATATATAAGAGCTTACATCTTCAACCTCAGATTGAAAAATTAAGAAGCCATTTATTATTTACTAAAAATCGAGAACTTCTGACTAGAACACAAGGTCTAACTCCTCAAACTTGGAGTGACCCGATATCTGCTTTATTAATAGACTGAAAAGAATGGGTGATAACAGACATTATTCTTACTTCTTTTCACATTTCTAATACTTAAGAGTGCCAGACATAGTAAAAACTCAATAGGTACTTATGGGATGCATAGTGGATGACTCCTTACCATCGGACAATTAACCGAAACTTCTGAAACAAAAAAAGCTCCTCCAAAGTCTTTGTGGAAAACCAGCTGCTAATTCATTTGGTGTTGATTTTGCAGAACCCACACAACAAAGTATGTAAATCCACTAATTCAGACTGTGTTTCTGAGGACACTGCTCATTACGACTGTATAATAAATGAGAGTGCACAAGTCACCATTAGCACAGAACAGATTGTTTGGGTCGCAAAGACAGCAGCTGCCACAGCTTGACAGCTTTCTTGTTAGTGAATCAGCTTTACTGACAGCCTATTTGATTGAAAACCACTGTTCACTGACAGTGTGTTACAGTTGATATACATATGTATCTCATGAAAAATGAGACAGTTGCTGAATGAAAGGTTGAGAAGCTCCAGCTTTCTGAACTACATTAAAAAAGAAGGAAGTTCTTATAAAAGCAGGGCTATTGGTGTATAAACACATTTTGCTTACCAAAAAACCCCCCACATACTAACAACAAAAGTGCATGCGAAAGCATGATGGGTCTTCTGTGCATTGTTTTAAATTAGTCTTCCTGTCATAGGACTTTTATTTGCAACCGAATAAGGCCAATGTGAAGACAGAACTTTTGGGAGAAGCACATTCATTTCACTTCTTAAATCTCGGGACTGTCACAGGATGAATGTGTTGGGGGGGATCCTTTCTCACATTTGAACTTGGGGTAGAAGGACCATGAGCAGAGTGGGGATGACATCAGTAAGCAGAACCAGTCATCCATAATCAGGCAAGTGTGATATATGCTACCCAGCACAGACGTGACACCATACTTCAATGCTGAAAAGCTTCTGTTTCAGCAGCACCGGCCTCCGCCTGAGTAGAAATGTGGGGATAAGAATAGTTCAGATATTCTGGGGTTACTTGAAAAGTGACAAGAGTGACATTTCGCTGGAACAGGAAGCGCCAGATTCACTCATTTGGACTTCTCTGCGAGGTTCACTAATTTATGTTCCCTAAGCTCTTCCTTAGAATGATCCATGTGCTTGGAGCCTTAGGAAGTACGGTGAGTTAATGCATTTACCTGATAGCTTTGTCCAAGTTCCCATTTGTCATCATCACATAATTTGGCAGAGTTTCTAGCCCCTATACAAGTGAGAGACGGGATCAGAATATCCAACATGCCTGCAGGTCAGGGGACCAAAGCAGTTGCACTCAGACATTGATTGGGGTAGGCTGGCAGGGCCCAACTGTTCTTGGTGCAGGTGCTGCTAATAATGAGTGGCAACAGGGGTGGACAGTAAGCATTTGAACCAATGATGAAATGTTTAAATCTTGGAATAAAGGTAAATTATAGAGCTGGTCATTTTTTTTTTAAAGACAGAGAGGAATGGTAAAGTATAATTTGGTGAATGTGAAGAAAGAAAGAGAGTGAGGAGAGAAAGGCAGAAAGAGAGGGAGGGAGAAAAAAAAGCAAGGGAGAAAGAAAGGATAAGAAGGAAAGAGATCATCTGTGTATAAATGAAATATTTTTTAAAGAGTAGTAAGATCACACATCAATTAGGGCAGCATGGGTTTTTCTGTTGTTTAATTTGTTCATTCATTTATTCACCAGAACTAATAAAGTAAATTGTTCTTGCTTCATTATTTAGTATGCAGTGGGAAATCTATAAATGTTTATTATAGCTTACAGTAGGCAATTTATAAAAGATCTGTCCTATAAAAGTTAAATGTATTTCCCCCTCTTCTCTTTCGGTATTTCTTTTTCTGAGAGTCTGTTGCTGCAAGAGTCCCAGGCAGATAGATAGCCACTGTCTTATCTAGGATTGAGCTTGTAAGTATCACTGGGACTTACTTTATTTATTTTATTTTATTATTATTTTTTCCATTGGGACGTTTGGGCAGGGCTAAATATACTCAGGAGTGACTAAGAAAAGTTAGAAATAAAGAAAGGAAGTAAAAGAGGCCAGATAAAAGAGTAAAACCATGAATATGGTGTGTGGCCAGTCTCTTCAAATAGAGACAACTGCTATTATGTTTCAGGCAAACAGGTCAGCTTGATGAAGTAGGCAACCTCTTCTTCAGTGTGATCTAAGGTAATATGAAAAGACACATACCCCCAAATATTTGCCCTTGCCCTCCCCATGACTTGACCTGAAGTCTCCTCCATTCTTCCCATGATGTTAGGCTTGACAACGGGGTATTGAATAGAATTGCCATACTATATTAATGCTACCTTTTAGGCAGAAAAGACTTTATGTGTCAGGCAACATGTCTTTTGAGTGATGATGGTGGTATTGATGATACAGTAACTGTAGGAATACCCCAGGATAGAAAATAGATAGACCATTGGAAACTGGTGGTTAAAACTGGGAATATACTGTAAAGTCAAGCAGCAAAGTCAAGCAGTGGATACCTATTTTATTGACTTTTCAACTGTACTGGGCTAAACTTAACCTGAGAGAAATACATCAGCCTATTATGTTGCCTCTGTAAGTTTCTAAGACCCACTCTTAGGAAGCAGGATAGATAGAAGAGAGAGTCAGTATTTTGGAAAGAGAGAGGAGGGTATCCTTATTCTTAAAACTGCTGCTACTCCAATCGTGATCCAAACACAATGCTTATGCATGTGGGTGGTTGCTACAATTTGTAAACTCCAAGCTTCTTCAAATTCTGGCTCAGAAATACTGTAATTTTCCTAAATCCAACAGGACCTCAGAAACAATCCAGACTCATTTAGTGGTAAATAGAATGCCTTCAGGACTGGTATTTGATATGAATTGGAATTGTAAACAGTCAATAGAAATCATTAATTAGCTTTCCTCATGGATTTTGCAAAAACTGAATCAAGTTTAAATGAGCAATAAACAATTGATGGCGGTTTTTATTACTGACAGAAAATATGTTATGTTTACTGTGGAAAAATCTCAAACTACCACAGGGAAGCAAAGACAAAGTGATGGAGTATTCTTTCTTGCCCAGTTTAGAGCTTCTTCTATATGGCTCAAAATGACAGAGATCCTAGCAGCCCAAGGGAGCTCCACTTTCCCCTGGGAGCAAAAGCTGAAGCTTCGACATTGGCCCTTATCACCCGCCATTGTGGTCCTGGTGACTCTGCCGGCCTCTTCCATGCTTTCTCTGATTTCATTCCTCTCTGGCTGCTTTGGTCTCACATTTAGGCTTCAGCATGAGCTTTTCCCTGGGGCTGGAATGCTCTTCCCTAGGTAGCCACCGGGCCACACTTCCTTCAAGTCCTTGCTTAAATGTCACCTCTTCAAAGAGGACTACACTTAGAACTTCATTAAAATTACAATTCCCAACCCCCACCCAATCTCTCTTTACCTTCTCTAACTTTTCATTTTTTTTCCACTGTGCTATCGCATTCTAATATACACTTTAGATTTTGTTATTTTATTTTTAATGCCAATTGTTTATCACCTGTCTTCTTCTGCTGAAGCGAAAGCTCCATGAAGCCAGGTTCTGTTTTATTTACTCATGTATCCCAAGACTTTCTAAAACAGTGTCTGCCATATGACAAGTACTCTATACACAGTTGTTAAATTAATACAATAGGTGTGAGATCTTGGGAAGGGACTTGAAATACATGCCTCAATTTCTACATCTTTTAAATGAAAATGGTATCTATTGTGGTGAGGATTAAGCCGGAGAGCTATTAAAGTGCTCACCGTTAAGCCTGGCACAACATCTATAAAAGGTAACATCCTTATTGTTAACATCAAAAGGACCTTCTACATCTTCCTGTGTTACTTCCAGTACCACAGTTATTTTTATCCAGGGGCTTATTCTGATAACTTTCCCAGACTAGTGTCTGTTCATATATTGTTAATGAAGGTTTCTAAAGTCTGCTAGAAAGAACTATTTTGTCCTCCTCACACAATTTTCCTCTTTAGTCATTTTCCTACTGGTTTCTCTTACCGGCTGTTCTCATACCGTTTATACATTTATACAACTCTACATCTTATGCAATTTTGCTACCTTGCAAAGCTTTATATTAAGACATTCTCTTATGCACCTCACCCCTCAAACCCAAATTAGGAACCAACCCATGTAATAAGTCAGGTTTGCATCATGTCTTTTCAGTTTGCTTTTTTTCAATTCTAGCAGAAATCATAGATTATGTTCCAGTTTGGAGTTATTTTTAGAGCAACTGCACATTTTTCTGACTTTTGAAAAATGCAAGCACTTTTAGAGTGCCTTGCGTATAGTATGCATCGAATGTAAATAAAACTCTGTGATATATTCTGAGCATAACACTCAATATTCAAGACAGCAGTGTACCCTCAAACAGTTTAATCCTTGTATGCAGAAAAAACACGAGCACTCAATAACAGTGCTATTTATCATATATTAAGTTTTGTTTATATAACATAGTTTTAGGACTACAACATATTCCTGACTTCAGTGGTTTTTCTCATTCCCACAGTAGCAAACAATAGCAGTCTCTCAATAATTATTTTTATAATGAAGTAACAGATGAGTGAAATAAATCATTACCTTAGGACTTTTTATGCTTTTTAAATATTCAGTAGAACCATTTTTGAAGCTGGCGGTAAGGTTTAATTTCTCTCAGAGGAAATGACTAAGCCTGAAGTTTCTGGACATTTGAAGGATATACCGGAAGTAAGAGGCTAACATTTATCTCCACACTGTCTGCAGTTCTTTGACAGGTTAGGTAGAATAGGAAACATGGGTATTAAATTTCAATCAGCAGACACATATTGGGCTGGTGAGAGGTTGAGTAATGATTGGGAAGCTCCATATTTAATCACTGGTTGGCTGCGTTGCCCTGCATAGGTCATGAACTCTAGGCAGGTATTTCTGGATTGTAACATTCTTAGGAAAGAAAAATTACTTCTCAGAATGTTATCCCACTCCTCTACTGCTCCCACTACCTTACAGCAATGGAAATAGTATTGGCACTTTGCCCCCAGATGTGAAAGCTTACCATCAGAATATTTTGCTCTTTGCAGAGGATGGATTCTTTGCCATTTCCAACAGTGTGTGTGTGTGTGTGTGTGTGTGTGTGTGTGTGTTAACACACACATACATATATAATTATATATAAATGAACACACATACATGTGTATATATGAATGTTGTAAATTAATCTTTTCAGCAGAATTTCATTTTCTTCTCTGTGATCTCCTAAGGGATAGTAGATCTAAAATGGAAGGTGGCCCTGAACTGGCTTAGTATCTCTTCTGGGAGAGGATCATATACTAGAAATTTAACTGTAATATAATTGACCTCAACCCTAATTACTTAGGAAAATCTGCCAGAAGAACCAAGAAATTAACTGATTTTTTTTTTTTCCTTGAGAACTATAGAATGATGACGATTAACAGAAAGATTGATGTTAGGTCACACCTAACATATTGTTTCATCCTGGCTCTGTAAAGTTAGAATGTGTACCAGAGAGCAAGGCAATCTGTTCACGGGATGATAGTATAATTAATGGGAACTACGCATTTGAAAAATGGCTTCTCTCTTTATGTTTAAAAATACATATATTATTTCAAAGTGAAGCCTAACTGAGTCTGTTTGTCCTTGACCAGAGGTGGTATCTGAATCTCAGAGGAAAGCTGATCCACTGTGCTACTGCCTTACTAAGAGAAGTCTTCAGGGACTTTACAACAGAAACGTTGAAAGGTTGTGAGTGAGACCAAAACAGAACAACTTATACACTATTGAACTGATGTTTCTAACTTAAAATACTGCCCTTCCTTATTTAATATTTCTACCCGTTATTATTACAGATAGACTCTAAGTGAATATGTGAAGGAACTAGTTAGCTATAGACATGGTATTTCACTTTAAGCACAAGAATCTTACTGTCTAGAATGTGTTGGTTTTAGCCATGTTAAATTAGCTTTACTTAAAAAGATAAGCAGTGGGGCGCCTGGGTGGCTCAGTCAGTTAGGCGTCTGCCTTTGGCTCAGGTCATGATCTCAGGGTCCTGGGATGGAGACCTGCGTCAGGCTCCCTGCTCAGCGGGGACCCTGCTTCTCCCTCTCCCTCTGCCCCTCCCCACCACTAGTGCTTGCTCTCTCTCTCTCTCTCTCTCTCACTCTCTCTCAAATAAATAAAATCTTTTAAAAACTAAAAATAAATAAATAAAAATATATGCAGAGGAATAAGCTTCTTTATCCAATAAAGGTAAAACCAACAGAACTCTCTATATTATACCAAATGTGCTAAGGACTTTCGACTCACCACCAGTCATTCATCATATGCTCTATGCAGTCCCAATTCTAAGTCATAGGAGAGTTCTTTGCACATCATTTTCTGTCTGTGTGAACCAACTGGGAACCTTGATTCATTTTGTAGGGTTTCTATATGCTTAAATGCAGTGGTTCTTCTCTAATCCAGGTGTCCATTAACTTAGACTTACAAATGACTTTCAAAAATTTGACCGGCCAGAATAGCACTAAACCCACAGAATTTTCAAGGCTTCATCATATCCCTGATATGGAAGGAGAGCTGTACATCTTTCTCACAATCTTATTTATATATAATTGGTGAAGAAATAGTCATTTTTTCACAATAAACATTTGAGGTCACACATAAGTACTTTGGTTCTGTGCTAATAAATGAACTACCTATGAGCCGTTTTCCTTTTTTCTTCCTCCTTCCTCCTGACAAGCTCCAATGACCATTCAATGACCCATGTGTGAGCTTTTGTTCATTTGTTAGTTTCCCTGTGGTAGAGAGAGATTTATATTGAGTCTTCCACACTTTCTCCTTTATTTATCTTTACGACTAATATTACTACTTGCAGCCAGGGGTGAAAGAGAACCAAAGAACAGGAATTGAATGTATGACCTCAGCCTTATTAAAACCATACACTGATCTATAGCAGTCACATCACACCTAGAAACATCTAACAACCTGGCCTGTGACAGTATCTACACTTAGTACTCTATGCATGTGGCCATGCCACTGATGTATTTCCATGAAAATCAAATTGTTATGTCATGGCTGCTTCAAATGTTATCCATAAAAGCATATGCAGGAAGGAAAGAAGGAAAAAAATATATATGAGGGAAAGCAGTGGAAAACTCTTTCAATTATGATGAAAAATTAATATTTAATATATCCTACTAGTTTTTCTTGAGCCAGAAAAAATATGTAGTTAACTGGCACTGTCCCCATTCCCAGTTGCTTATAACTTTCTTAAAATAATGCTTTGGGGGCTAAAATACCTTATAAATCATCTTGGCCAAGAAACAATTTTGTTCAGAAAATTCAATTTAAAACAAAAACCAGAAGAGTTTCTGAATTACTTGACCACAGGGAAGAAGAAAGGAGTTCAGCTATCTAAAAGTGTATATGCAAGGAATCAAAGGAAAAAGAATAAGATTAGCATGGCCTAGAAAACAAAGAACTTGAATGTCAAGCAGATGAAATCCAACAATTTTGATAAGAGCAAATAATGTTCATGCTAATTGGATCCTGCCTTCTCACTTTAAAGATGAGGAAACCGAGTTTCCGAGAAGTTAAGTGATTCATTTAAGGGACAAATATAACATTACACCTCTGCTTGAAGATGGTTTAGTCCTGTGAAATTGTGCCGAGAACATTAAACTGGGAATTAGGAGGCCTGAGTGTTATTTCTGGCTCTTTTAACAAGATGGGACCCCAGAAAAAAACACATAACTGCTCAGTTTCACGTGGAAACGGTACAGTTGAGCTAGAACATCTCCAGAGGTCTTTCCAACTCTGAAGAGCCAATGTCAATCACAGAAATTGCTAGATTGTTTCTCTTTTTCCTTTGGTTTGTTTTTCCATGAGCCTTTAATGGTGCCCTGGCCACAACCCTTCCTGTCAATTACTCACAGGACTGCAAACCCAAAACTCGTACTTGTCTTTCTCTGGTTTGTTCAGTATGTACCTCCTCCATGTTCAGTTTTCACCATTACCTTTCCTTGATGATACCACACTCTTCTTTCACTTCTTCAACTTATTTTTTCCATTCAGTTCCACACTTCAACGGATTTTCCAATGACGCTTTCTAGACTCAAACTAAATGCTTTTTCCGATCCTCTCAGCTGAAATTGATCATTCCTTTCCTTGTCAATGGTTTCTTAATTTTATCGTTCTTTGTAGTTATTTTTATATATGTAGAGATATCTAAGAAGCATGTGAAAAATGTCCAATTTCACTTTTAATCAACATAAATTAAAATTGGATGCTATATTTTACCTACCAAACCTTAAATTATTAGGAAACGATAATATACATTATTAGTTGTATGCACAGAAAAACAAAACTTTCACATTCTGAGAGTATAATTGTAAACTGGTACAGCCTTTCAGAAGGCTAATTTGGCAACACCTATCAGAAGGTTTAAAATGCATATCTTATAACCCAAGAATTCCAATTCAAAGAATTTATCCCAAGGACATAAACAAAGATGTACAGAAGAGCAATGTGCAAGGATTATCATCATAGTATTATTATATAACCAAATTAGAAACAACCTATGAAACAATAAAACTTGGTTTTAAATTGTGGTACCCCTATGCAAGATACCTTTTGGCTATTTTTTTTTTTTTTTTAAGATTTTATTTATTTATTTGAGAGAGAGAGAATGAGAGACAGAGGGCATGAGAGGGGGGAGGGTCAGAGGGAGAAGCAGACTCCCCGCCGAGCAGGGAGCCCGATGCGGGACTCGATCCTGGGACTCCAGGATCATGACCTGAGCCGAAGGCAGTCGCTTAACCAACTGAGCCACCCAGGCACCCCCTTTTGGCTATTAAAAAGCATGTTCATGAAGACTGATTAATTACCTGGGAATAGGATAAAGTATATTAAGCTGGGAAGGGCACAAAACTATATGCACAAAATGTATGGAAATACAAAATTTGAAATGTTGACAGTGATTGTTTTTGGATGAGTTTCCTTATTCTCTTTATACTCTGATTTGGTAAACCCACGATGAACATGTATTACACAATAAGAAGAAGACAGACTATAAATGTGGAGACATGTTATGTTTTCCCTGGAAGGGTTTCCTAGTCTAGTCAGTTTGAATACTGAGATGGATGCTAGTTGGGAACACAGAAGTCTGTGGCTTCACTCTTATGTCCCCTGTGTGTGAAGAGAAGTCAGACACATTTTTGGATCATCAGTCTCCACATTTCTAAAATGATGTGTTTGGGAAAATATGATCTATTTTATATTCTTAATATTTGTTTATTCTATAAGTCTATTAAATACTTAATAAATGAGCAACAAGAGGGACAACATAGGGACTATTTTGCTCTTATATATGAAACAGGAAACAAAAATGAGTGCCTATGAAAGTATACAATGATCAATGGGTGATAATAGAGAAAATTTAATACTAAGTCTGACACTTCAGATTTTTAAGTACCTCCAAATTAAAATAAATGAATAGACGTATGACAGAAAAAGAAAACTTATTTCTCCCTTACTCATTTATTGGTGGAAAAGTTCTAAATGATTAAGTCAGCCCATATGGAAATGCTATGATGTTAAACAGAAATTTTAGTGACCCCTGCGTAACGGGAGCTGTGATTGCCAGTTCCTTTCTGGTTTGAACTGGAAGTTTTAGCTTGCACTATTTATGGTGTAATGACTCCATACAGATGGGGAAATCAGATCAAGTGGAATCAGAACTTTGGTTTCTAATTAGATCCAGCTGTTCCATGGAAGCTGAATCTTTATCTCTAGGCCTTAAAACTAGTTTGCACAAGTTTCACATTTTAAAGAGCATTGTGAACCTGTGAAGAATAAATGCAGAAATAACAAATTTTTAAATGTAAACTCATGTCTGTCTTATCATAAATGAAGCCTGTATTTTTATTTCAGCTACCGAGAAAAGATCATTCAGGCTTTCTCCCTGCTGCTTGTTTATGAGAGTACTTATTTTCTTCCTGGCCTTCAATATTTTTTTTTAAAGATTTTACTTATTTAATTGAGACAGAGAGAGAAAGAGAGTGCACAAGCGGTGGGGAGGGGCAGAGGGAGAGGGAGAAGCAGACTCCCCACTAGGCATGGAGTCCACATGGGGCTCAATGTGGGGCTTGATCCCAGGTCCCTGAGATCATGATCTGAGCCGAAGGCAGATGCTTAACTGACTGAGCCATCCAGGTTTCCCAAGGCCTTCAATATTTTTCCAGAAAGAAAACTTCCTACCAATAAAGCTTTATTCTTTCGGTTGCATTTTTCTAAATTTTGATTAAAATAAATATAATATCATTACTATGTTCTTTAAAAGAGTTGTGCTTTTTAGTGTTAAAAAAACAAATTTAAAAATAGCTCAACCATATGGAGATCTCATTTTGCTTTCTAAGTACATTGAGACATCAGTTTTTTTAATACCTTGATTTAGGAGAATAGAATGATAATTAGGTAACCAATGCTTTTGTGTTTTTCTCTGAGGGAAATATTAACAGTGTTTTGATAATAAATTCTTCCCTCAATCTTAGAAATAATTTTCAAAAAGTAAAAACAAACCAACAAACAAAGCCCCATAACTATGTAACAAATCCCTTTATCTGTTTTCTTTACTGATGTATGCCTTCCCCTAGAATAGTGCCTGGCACATGATAGGTATTCAAAAGATATTTTTTGAATGAAAAAGGAAATGAAATTTAAGGATATAAATATTTATGATTAATGAATGAAATATGAAATATAAAAATATTTACTGCATCAAGAATAACAATGGACTACATAAATGGGAGGAAGGCGCCACTAAGATCTACTTGCTTTCAGAGAGTTTGTATAGCAGAGTGGTAATAGCACTGATTGGCTTTGGGGAGAAATGATATGAGTTCAATTCTGGGATGAGCATATTACTTGTGTGACCTTAGGAAAGTCATGAAATCATTTGAATCCAGATTGTTTTTCTACAAATTATGTATAATAATGTCCAGCACATGGTGTTGCTTTGAGGTCTGAATAAGAAGTGTGTAGATTCTATAAACAGTATCATATTGTTACTGCTCACTGCACATGCCTATCAAATACCTGCTTTTCTTCCTTGCTCTCATCCTTTGTTTTATCTTTAATATCTTTCAGCTCTTCTAATTGAAATACAATTCATTCTACCCAGACAGCTCAAATGAATCTTTTTTCTGATTACCCCAGATTTAACTTCTATATCTCTGTTACAGCATTTATCACATTCTATCCTGCACATCTTGAACCCACTTATGAATGTATATATCTTGTACATTATTGTATTTAATAGTAACAACAATAGCAGCAGCTAATATTAATTGAACACTTACTAGGTCCCAAGCACTGTGCTAATTGTTTAAGTGTTTTTACATGTTATCTCATTTAACCCTCATGATTTCACATAATGTACTATTATTACTTTTTTCTACTTTCTTTGTTGAAGTTCATTCCCCAAACAGTAAATAATTACCTGCAAATTCCTTGCGTGCATGTAGTACATTCCAGGAATTATATTAAGTGCTTTATACAAGCTCTTTTTCTTGTACATAATAATTTTGCAATGTAGGATTTATTCATATTTTACAAATAGGGAAACTAAGGTGCAAAAAAGTTAAGTGACATAACCAAGGTCACATAACCTCATAAACGGTAATTAATATTAAATATCAAAGTATGTCTAATTCCAATTTCAAAACCTCAATTCTTCCACAGCATTCTTCAGCAAACAACAGTGTAATATTTCTACCAAATCCTCAAGAAATACTTCTTTAAAAAACGATTTCTTCTCACACATATAATCATTATTTGCTTTGTGTCATAATATGAAACTGTATCATTCTTTACATAATCTTTCAGTTTTTGGTAAAAAAAAAAGTTTGATTACTCATTTTAGTGTAATCTGAATAAAATGTTTCCAGGTTAATTCCACTCTTTCTCACTTTCTAACCCAGACGTCGGCAAACTATGGTCAAATCCAGACATCCTGATACTTATGAATAAAGTTTTATTGACATACACCATATCCATCTGCATCTGCACGCATGTATAGTATACATATTTTTGTGGCGACTTACACATTACAATACCATTTTGAGTAATTGCAATAGAGACCATAGGGCCCATGAAGCCTAAAATATTTACTATTTGGCGATTTGCAGAACGTTTGCCAGCCCCTATTCTAAATCATCATGGGTTCTATCTTATGGTCTTATCTTGGGTAAATTATCCCCTTATCTCTAAACTCAGTATTTTAAATCATTTTGGCAGACGTAGAAATTCACTGACTCATTGACACCTGCCCCCCCAATCAAATTCATCGATGCCAGGTGTTGGAATTCAAGGTTCTGTTTTGGGTACTTCAAATACAAAATATAATCAATATTAATGCTAAGAATAATTTGCTTTCTTCAGTTTTTTCTGTTTTCAGGCTCATAATTTATTATAATCTTAATAAACGACTAAAAGAATAAAGAGGGACAATGGTGACTATATATATAATCTGTGAATCTGTAACTCTTGATTCTCCTTTTAATCCACAGTCTTTGATTTAATTAAGACATTCTTTGGAGTGTTTATAAAGCCATATTATATACATACACTTTGCAAGTACGAAGTAACTTTAAAACATTTCAGAAGCCTAATATTCATGTGGACCAACTTTACTTTCTTGAAACTGAAAATTACACTGACAACTTAAAAAAAAAACAAAAAACAAAACACCCTTCCATTTCAGAAATTCCTCTCCAACTAGGTGTATTAAATGGAAATTCTTTTCCCATCTTGTTCTCCCTTTTTTTTGCTACCCATTTCTTTGGATTAGAATGAAGCCCTTTATTTTTCACTTATTGTATTTTTTGTCAACTGACTATATACATCTTGTCTGATTGCTAATCATTATTGTACTAGTCTATCTGTATTTAGGAAACAAGTGATATTTATCAAAGTTGGCTGGAAGGACAATGCTCTTGTATGTTGACTGCTACTGCTTCTGTGAGCACCAGAGCCGCCACCTCCATTGTTGCCAGCATTACCAGGTATTGTGCAAAGGCTGTATATATTACTTTCTTGTCAAGGCTATGTCAAGGTAACTTTCATTTAAGAGATGACAAAACTGCATTCTGAGATCTTTAGTAAACTGCCCAAGCTCATACCTAAAACATGGCAGAGCCACTTTTAAAACCCATGGCTTGTCCATCGACAGATGAATGGATAAAGAAGATGTGGTATATGTACACAATGGAATATTATGCAGCCATCAAAAGGAATGAAATCTTGCCATTTGCAACGACGTGGATGGAACTGGAGGGTGTTATGCTGAGCGAAATAAGTCAATCAGAGAAAGACATGTATCATATGACCTCACTGATAAGAGGAATTCTTAATCTCAGGAAACAAGCTGAGGGTTGCTGGAGTGGTGGGGGGTGGGAGGGATGGGGTGGCTGGGTGATAGATATTGGGGAGGGTATGTGCTAAATTGTGTAAGACTGTTGAATCACAGACCTGTACCTCTGAAACAAATAATACATTATATGTTAAAAAAAAGAAGAAGATAGTAGGAAGGGAAAGATGAAGGGGGGGAAATCGGAGGGGGAGATGAACCATGAGAGACTATGGACTCTGAGAAACAAACTGAGGGTTCTAGAGGGGAGAGGGGTGGGTGGATGGGTTAGCCTGGTGATGGGTATTAAAGAGGGCACATACTGAATAGAGAGCTGGGTGTTATACGCAAACAATGAATCATGGAACACTACATCAAAAACTAATAATGTAATGTATGGTGATTAACATAACATAATAAAATAAAATTTAAAAAAAAAAGAAAGAAATCAGGAAAAAAAAACCAAAAACAAACCCATGGCTTTAAAGCACCCAAGTCCTATTCTTCCTACAACATGACACCTCAGATAACTCCCTTTGTTAGTGGAAGCAATCATTATATAAATATGTCTGTATATTATTTAGCACTTGAGAGAGGTGAGCTATCAAGACATGAAAAGACATGAGGGGACATGATACACATATTGCTAAGTGAAAGAAGTCAGTCTGAAAAGACTACATATGGCATGATTTCAATTACAAGAGATTATTGAAAAGGCAAAACTATGGAGACAGTAAAAAAAAAAATCAATAGTTGCCAGGGGTTCGGAGGAAGGATGAATAAGTGGAGCACAGAGCATCTTTAGGGCAGTGAGACTATTCTGTATTACACTGGAATGGTAGAAACATGACATTATGCATTTGCCCGAGTCCATAATATGTATAATATCAAGAGTAACCCCCAATGTAAACTGTAGACTTTGCTAATATGAATGTATCGATACTGGTTCCTCAATTGTCAATAGTTACTTATCTGTTACACTAATGCAAGATGTTGATAATAGAGAAAACTGGTGGTAGGAGAGGTAGAGGAGATATATGGGGACTCTCAATAATTTCTGCACAGGTTTTCTCTAAACCTAACGCTGGCCCTAAAAGCAAAAGTCTAGGACTTCTCGTTTCCTGTTCTGCATGTAAGGAGGTTGGAAGTCACCATTCAGTTCTGAGAATGAGTGAAAAGATAAATAGACTGAAAAATGACTCATCTGGAGTGCTAAAACCGGGAAGGACACAGGGAAAACTGCTTTGCCCAAGATTGGTGAGATAGACACCTGAGTATAAGCAATCCCAACCTACAGGAGCACAGACTTGTAAGCAGAAACCACATAGAGGATCAGGGACGCAGGTAGGAAAACCTAAACTGTGATTGATGAATTGCTGGAGGTTTAGCGGGGACAACTCTGAGGGTTAAAAACTTCCGAGGGAGAGGGAGACATATTCATGGGGGGGCACCCACAATATCATGAGACTTACCTCCAAGAACTCAACCAGATTCCCACAGTATATATTTGAGGAAAATCTCTTTGGGCTTCCAGTAGAGGGAGGGAAAAAGGAACCATTTTGAAATATGCCAAAGCACTCATTCTCAATAAGGCCTGCCCTCAGGGGAAACTAGTTAATCAGAGGCTAACCAGCTGGGGTATTATCAGAGCCTGGGGGAAGGGAAATGCCCAATTCCAGCCCACTCTAGCCATCCTGTCCCAGCAAATGGGGGATTAAAAAACTTGTACAGTTCACAGTTGAGCAGCATAGACTCCCTAAAACTGAGACCTAATCATAAGACTTTAGAGCACTTCCCCTCTGCCCATGCCTCACCACCATATTCTTGCCTTTTTACAGCAGTTCCTTTTTTTTTTTAAAGATTTTATTTACTTATTTTTGAGAAAAAGAGAGAGAGATTGAGCACAAGAGTGGGGAGAGGCAGAAGGAGAGGGAGAAGCAGATACCCCTCTGAGCAGGGAGCCAAACACAAACACCGGGCTTAGTCCTAGGACCCTGGGATCATGATCTGAGCAGAAGGCAGACACTTAACAACTGATTGAGTCACCCAGGTGCCCATACAGCAGTTCCTTTTTTCCATCATGCACAACTAGCAAAACAAACAAAACAAAACAAAAACATACCAAAAGGCAACAACATAATTTGAAGAGACAGAGCAAGCATCAGAACCAGACATTGCAAGGAGGGTGGAATTATCTAATTGGGTTAAAACAATTATGATTAATATGCTAAGAGCTCTAGTGGATAAAGTAGACACCATGGAATAACAGATGGGCGATGTAAGCAGAGAAATGGAAATCCTAAGAAAGAACCACAGAGTAGAGGAAAGAATTTTTGAGGTAGAAGATATCAACAGAATTCTGGAAAACAAAGACAGAAAAAAAATACAACAGAATATCCAAAGATGAGGGACAACTACAAAAGATGTAATATATGCATAATGGTAATATCAGAAGGAGAAGAAAGAGAGAAAGGACAGAAGAAATTTTTGGAAACAATAATAACTGAGAATTCCCCAAATTAATGTCAGAAACCAAATCACGGATCTAGGAAGCTTGAAAAACAATAAACATGATAAACACCAAAAAAACCCAAAAAACAATAAAAACTACATTTGGCCATATCATTTTCAAATTACAGAAAATCAAACATAAAGAAAAAATCCTGCAAGGAGCCAGAAGGGGGAAAAATCTTACTTACAAAGAAACAAAGATAAAGATTATGTCTGACTTCTAAGAAAAGGATGCAAAGTAAGGAGAGAACAGAATAAAATACCTGAAGTGTTAAAAACAAACAACAAACAAACAAGCAAACAAAACTCCAAAAAAACCCCAATACCTAAGACTCTGTACTTTATAAAATTATCCTTCAAAACTGAAGGAGAAATAGAGACTTTCTCAGATAAACAAAAATTAAGGGGATCTGTTCCCATTAGACCTGCCTTGTAATAAATGTTAAAATAAGTTCTTTAGAATAAATACATGTAAATAAAATAATACAGATTTCTGAACTCGGATCTACATAGAGAAAGGAAGATTACCGAAGAAGAAATAAGTGAAAGTAAGATAAAAACTTTTAATTTTCTTATTCTTAATTAATCTAACAGATAATTTGTTTAAATTAACATCGACAATGTATTAAATTATTTAAGCTCATGTATATTATACATATATATGCTTATGTATGCATATATATAAATGAAATGAATGACAGCAATGATACAAGGGGCAAGAGGAAGCAATTAGGTTTGTTATTATATGGTAGTCATATTACCTATGAAGTGCCAACTATATCAATAATTACTTTGAATTTCAATGGTCTATATGCAGCAACTGAAAGACAGAGATTGTCATAGTAGATTACAAAACACAACTCCTTCTACAATAAGAAACCCACTTTAAGTATAAAAGCCCATAGAGATTAAATAAGCACATGAAGAAATGTTCCACATCATGCATCATCAGGGACATGCAAATTAAAACAACAAGGAGATATCACTGTACTCCTATTAGAATGGCCAAAATCCCGAACGCTGACAACATCAACAACGTCAAATGCTGTTGAGGATGTAGAGTAACAGCAACTCCCATACATGTACCAGTGGGAATGCAGAAGAATCACACAGCCACCTTGGAAGGCATTTTGGTGGTTTCTTTCAAAACTAAACATACTCTTACTATGAGCTCCAGCAAGCATGTTCCTTGTTATTTACCTAAAGGAATTCAAAACTTATATCCACACAAAAACCTGCACATGGATGTTTATAGCACCTTTATTCACAATTGCCAATATTTGGAAGCAACCAAGGAGCTCTTAAGTAGATGAACAGATAAACTGAGTACATCCAGATGATGGAATATTATTCAGTGCTAAAAATAAGTGAGCTATCAAGTGAGCAAAAGACATGGAGGAAACTTACATACATGTTACTAAGTATAAGAAGCCAATCTGAAAAGGCTACATACTTTATGATTCCAACTATAGGTCATTTTGTATGAGCAAAACTATAGAAACAAATAAAAAGATCAGTGGTTTCTGGGAGGGGTGGGGTGGGGGTACACATGAACAGATAGAGCACAGAGGATTTTTAGAAAAGTGAAAATACTTTGTACGATATTATAATGATGGATATATGTCCTTACACTTTTGTCCAAATCAATAGAATGTACAAAACCAAGAGTGAACTCTAAGATAAACTGTAGTTTGGGTGATTATAATATATTAATCTTAATTAATGTAATGATTTTAATTAATGTAAAGTTCATCCTTGGTAACAAATATACTATTTTGGTGAGTGATGTTGATAATGGGGGATGATATGCATATGTTGGGGCAGGGAGTATATAAGAAATCTCTTCTACCTTCCTCTCAATTATGTTGTAAACCTAAAACTTTTCTAAAAAGTTAAGTCTTTAAAAAATAATACTAAAAATAAAATAATACAAGATAAATACTAAAAAATACTAAATAAATACTAAAAAATAAAATACATCACAAATATGATTGTGACTTCAGTCATAATTAACTCCATTCCTTTGTCCAGTATCTGTTTTTGAAAGTGCCTATTCTGTACCCTGAACATTTTCAGTGGGGTGTGGAAAGGCAGTGCCGGCTATGAGATAGGATGCAAGATTTAGTGTAGGTTAATATCAAATAGGTCAAGTGATAGATAATTTCTGAACCCATCCTGACAGAGACGACAAGTGAAACTTTTAACACAAGTGGATACATTCTGAGCATAAATAGTTTTGACATCATGGGGTGCTGGTTTTCAATGAATACATAAATTTGGGAGGGGATTTTCTAACACATGAGTTCAATGACAGAATACTAAGTATTTTCCCACTGTCAAAAAAATTCCTTAGATACATGGTAATGGAGAAATGAACACATTTTATATCATGAGGTTCCGTGCTGGAGTTCTAGTAAGATGGCCCAACATATAGCTAGTCTATATTCATTTGAATTTGCATATTTGTCAGTTGAATTTTCAGTTCTGTTTTAGCTGTGTCCAACTGAAACTCCTCCTATGGAGTCAAAACTACACACTTTTAATTCCATTCAGAGAAGAATGTATTTTGTGTGCTTATATTCATTTATTCAAGAAGCATTTATTAAGTGTCTTCATTTTGGCACAGTCCAGAACTAATTGCTGAAGTGGGAGGTTTAAAAGAAATTATAGTGATGTTCTAAACGATTAAGGAGCTTACAAAAAGTTGAAGAAATAGCTTAAGCAAAGGAAATTACAGCATACACAGGGAACGTTCTTTTTAGGGTCCTGTGTATGGACGTATTTGAAGCACAGTGGTGATCAGACCAAATGTACTAAACAGAGATGAATATAGAAATGGCACCATCTATAGCCAAAAGCCTTAGGCTAAACTTTAAAATAGTAGATTCCTTGAATGAAAATTGCATAAAAACATTTAAACAAATATATTTGCATCCATATTTAGGGAAAACGTGGACTCCCATTCTTCCTAAAGTGAATGATTCTTCAGGAATGGGAGTCTCCTAGCAAATGTATACAAACAGAATATACATTTTGCAGAGGCAACAAGCAGAGTAGCTGTATCACAAAGCAGGTCTTGCAGCCCTAATGTATACAGGTATGTGTGAAATACCAATTCTTGCTTTTTCAGGGCCGTGGGAAGGTCTCACAAAAACTCTTTCAAATTCCCCTCCCCCACCTGCTTGGGAGTGGCTTTGCAGTTGTGATCCAGAGCGTGGACTTATTCCCATCCACTCTTCCTCTGCCATTTCAGAGTTTGAAAAACAGGATAATAATACCCGTAGGTATGGTCTGTTTGCCAGGCACTGTGCTAGCTATTTGAGGAGTAGAATGGTAAACAAGACCGAGAAGTCCTTGTCCTTTTGTTCCTGTAGAAGGCACTGAGGAAATTATGAACCAAATGATTGTTTAAGTAAAGTTGTGAAAGGTGCCGCAAAGGAAAAGTAAAAACTGCCGTAATGGTCCATTGCAAAGCACTGTGATTTAATTCTTTCCCTGTGGTCTCCTGAGCAGCTACTCTAACAAACTCCTTTCAGTAACATCAAGTACCACTGTTATGACACATACCAACATTATCATGTTTTTGAAGTGCCTCCCCTACCCTGAATTCTAAGCTAGGAGCACTATACATAATATCTCAGTTAACACTACATACAGCCCCAGGGATTTCCCCCAATTTAAAAGTGAAGGAAGTAAATGAAGCTTGCCCAACTCCAGAGTGTTTAAGAACCACAACTGAGTTCTCACTCGGACCTGATTGAGCCCAAAGTCTACCCCATGCCCCGCCCTCCCAATTAGGTGCATTGCTTGTTTCAAACATCTAGTGCATTAACATAAAAATGGAATTATTATCCTTAAACCCTCATGGTGTAGTGAAAGGGAAGGATTTCCCATTAGAAGGAAAAGTAGAGCTCCTCACCCCTTCTGGCATAGGAAAGCATCTCTTAACCTCTCTGAGCCTGGGTTTATCTATAAAATGAGAGGTTGGACTAAAGCTCTCTTAGGCTTTTTCTATCACTGAAATTATGAAAGTTTTTTTTTTTTTTTTTTTTATTAATTAGCTTCTATAGCCCTGACATAGAGGGAGTTTTCTTCATAAAGGAGAAAATTTGGTGGTTTAAACCTATTGATGATTTAAGGAAAACCTTCTGAGTCTTATTTATCTAGACATATCTGATTAGGTTCTTGGGGAAGATTTTGACCTGGATTTTCCAAACAATTGCAACATGTCTCTAATTCATTTATTAACACACGAAATGGGTGTCCCCAAATTGGCCCCAAGGTCATAATATTGCTACATAGATATCTAATAATATTGTTCACTTCAAAAATAATAGCTAGGGTTTGTCACACAGAATACAGAAAGATGCAAGAGTATTGAGCAAGGAACCCCATGGGCCACTGTAGTTTGATAAAGGGGATCTGAAACAGCAGTCCACAAAGAATGTCTTGAAATAGCTTTACACTCAGACAGTGAATCACAATAGTATAAAGAACTAGTGAATTCTTTAAAAGGCAAACAAAACCTCATGTTTCTTCACAGGAACCATCTCCGGGAATGGGCTCTAACAATGGTTCAAAGGGATTCTATCCCGACCTTTACAAAAACTGTAATAAGTGTTGGAAAAAGTCTGGAGATCAAGAATAAAATAAAATTCTCTGCCAACCATCTGCTCTTTGGTGAATTAAATACTCATATTAGCTCTCAACATGACACTAATAAATAACATTAATATATACATTGATTTACGTTACTATAAAACCAAATCGTAAGTCACAAAAGATGCCTGGTTTTGCAACTATGCTCGGAAAGAAACAGTCGGTTTTGTTCTCATGAGTAATGTCCAACATGAAGAAACTAATTTAGAAACAAGAAGATCTTTCAGGAAAGAAGATTTTAATAATGGCACAGATAAAAAAGAAAGGCGACATTAGGGTCTGGCAGGAGAAGGGAGCAGACGCCAACAAGTAGGAAAACAAGCTTACAAAAAGCAGGCTGGGGAGACTGGGCATGAACTTTACATATGCCAAGCTTTGATGGTTTGATGTCCCCAGTGGTTTGCCTCCTTTGGTCATAGATAATGAGGAGGAAGTTTGTTACAACAAACTATTTGGAATGCTTAACAAGTGCTTTCACAATACAGCAAAGAAATGTTGCTTTCAAACTCTGTAGCTAGATTTAGAACGAAATTAAGAACTGCAACAGCATGGCCGAAAACCATATATTCTTGGACTCCTGTGTAGTAACATTAACCGGAACAGGTTCGGGGATTTGTCCAAAGTCCCATGGCTAGACATTCTTTCTTTTTCCACCAAATGTCTAATCTTTTCAGTCACAATTCAAATGTCATTTCCTTCCATGGTCCCTACACAGCCCCATCCAAAGCATAATTGCTTCTGACTCTCTGCATACATAATATCATATGCACACTCTGATTGTATTGTAAGTTCTTTGTATGTGTTTTACTTTACATTAGAGAGTGAGCTCCTTGGGGGCAGGAATTGATCCACAGTACTCAGCGTAGTGCTTGATGCACAGAGATTGACACACGTTAAGTTTTTTTTTTTTTTTTTTTTTTAAGAAAAATATGAGTATATAATTAAATTCTTAATTAAATGAACTCTGTGATACCTACTTGCTTTATAATTTATTCATTAATCTGGCAATAATTATCATTTTGTGTGGGTAGGAATAAGCTACATTTCTTTTTTCTTTTCTTTTTTTTCATCAAAGAATTCAGAAACCTGCATTTTCAAAGCTGTGCCAAATGCCTCTGTGAATGTGCCAGACTTCTCGACTGCTTAATATGGGCCATGTGTTAAAGAGCTGCTGAGTTGTTTATTATGGCAAATGGTGGCTATTTTACCTTTGTCTCATACATGTAATCTCTTTTTCTCCTGGGCAGAACATTTTTAAGATGAGGACTCTAGTTAGATGTAGATGTCTTAGATCTATTTAATAATTAAATAATAAAATAATAATAAGCAATTAGAAAATATAAAATTAACCAGGGTATCTACAAAAATATACATTTATTTGAGCAATTTTAAAAGAACTTGGAAAGCTGAAATCTTTAGAGAACTATAGGCTTTTGGATATATTCTATTTTGATTAGTTTTATACTTGACAGTTAATGTGAAAATATTATTGCAGGCCACAAAATTATTACCCAACCTAGCTGCTCAACAAAACCAAAATGTGAAGGGAGAAGTCTCCCTTAATGAGGAGGGATTTAACGGTTTATATGTTTATTTTTGTCTCACAACTGTGTGGGCTAGTAAATCTTTTATTTGATGTAACAGGCTTGTTCCAATCTGAGGAAGTGGGGGAGCTGACTTCCTGGAAAGCTCACTGAATTTGAATTTGGAGGGTCTTTACTGGCCTTCAACTTTCTTACTTACTAGTCATTGGACCCGATTTAAGTACTTAACTTCTCTGAGTTCAGTTTGTAAACAGCCAAAGAAGATTTTTTTTTATTTCTCATTTTTTAAAATAATATTTTCTTTATTTACAAGTTACAATCAACAGACAAAGAAAGACAATCCAGGGAGCCAAATGGGGAGATGACTGAAACCCCCAGGGGCCCCAAATGGAGCAGAAGGAAAAGGGAAAACAGCGTAGAAAAAAAAAAAGTCAACACAAAAAAAGAGCTTCCCCTTCTTCCCTCCCCATGGAGGCTGAAGGGACCATGGCCCCACACCCCTCAGCCTTACATAGCTTAAAATAAATTAGAGCAAACAACCTCAAAACTGGGCCCTTACAAGTGAACAGGGCAGCTATGGCCTCAGGTAACCCCATATCAGGGCCTTTTCCCACTCCCACCCTGTACCCTGGCTCACCCCAGTAATTTTGAATGGGGACTCTATGCCCAACAGGTCACTCTCAATGGGGCTGGGAACTTGGTCCATTTAAGTCCCTCCTTCAGTAAATGTCCCTGTACCCCTTCTCCCTGCAGAGCCAGTTCTCCTACCGTGGGGTGCAGGGGGGATGAGATGAGAAAGTGTCTCAGTGTTACTTGAGCAGGGCAACCACAATCCGTTGGGTAGTTTGAGTGTTACACAAAGGCATCCATACAAGAGAGCAAGTGGGCTTAAAGTCCATTCTGTTCTTCCCAACAACCAAACTGTGAGTCCTGGGGTTGGGTTCCCTCCATCAGGAAAGAGGACACTGTTTGTAACAGAGTGTTCTGCTTACTGAACATATATTATCCTCAGGGCTGCACTTGCCCGGACAGGGCACTTTTTTCTAGTTCACTCAAAGGTGCCCTACAGGCTAGCTGAAGCCCTTATTGTGAAAAACAACCCAAAAACCATAGCTATAAATTTCCACATATATAGAAGATATTATTAATTGTAAACATCTTTGACTTCTTGATGTGCTTTTTTATACTGCATGCTATAAACTACTGGCCAATTAATTATGCTTTATATTTATATCATATAATGTAAGTGATAAATATTCTATGGGTAAAGCAAACTTTTTTTTTTCCATTATGTACATCACGAAATTAATTCTAGTAGAGATGTTTATCCAAAGGTTGGATAAATGAAAATATAATAGAAATTGCTGCCATTTACTGGCCATCTACCAAATGTCACATACATCACATAAATAGTCTCTAATCCTCATGACAGTTCTGCCATATAATTATTATTATGCCCATTTCAGAAGAGAACTAAACTCAGAGAAAAGTAAATGTGAAAAAAATGCTAGTATGTGAAAAGATGAAAATCAGAACATAAATCTACCTGATGTTAAGCTTTATGTCTTTTCTTTTCATCCTACCATCTTGCCTATATTAATAGAGTTAAAAACTATTTCTCTCTCTTCTGCTTCTTACAAACTCTATGGCTTCCAGCTAATTGCTTAGAAGAAATTTAGCATGGAGATTAAGATTTTAGGCTCAGGAATCAAAGACCTGGGTTTAAAATAAACTCTGCCACTAAACTCTGTGACATTGTGAAAATTATTTATTCTTTCTTTGTAGAACAAGGATGATGGTAATACCTACGTCTTAGAGTTGTTGTGAAGATTAAATGAAATAATATATGTAGAGTTGTTAACGCCAGGCCTGGCACATAATAAATGATCAGTGAACTTTTTATGGGAAGCAATACAGTCCAGTGCTTAAGTGCACAGATTCTGGAGTCTGAAAGAATTTGTAGTTTGAATATAAGTTTGGCCACTGACCCCGTGAAAGACCCCGAATAAGTTATTCAACCACTTTAAGCCTCCATTTTCCTTGTCAGTAAATGGGACTACTATCAGTACCTATCTCATAGTGATTGGGAAGAATTAAATAATCAAATTTAATTAACACAGTGCCACAATATCATTCTAAGCTATCAACAAAGCGTAGATGTTTCTGCTATTATCATTCTCAAATCCAATAGTATCTAAGGGAAACTAGGGATGATTCTGTGTGAATCATGGGACTGAAAAGCAGCTATTAAGTACAGCTCACTCCTCTTATTGGAAAGTAGCATATAGTGAGAGACATTTAGCTACTACCATGTCCCAGATTTATAGAGTGAATCTTGGTTATACTACTCACTAACAAGACATTTAAGTTTTTTGAGTCTGTTTTTTCATCTGAAACATTAGATTATTAATAATGGATATATCACATAGTTACTATGTATATCATAACTTTGTAGAGGGTAAATTATAATACAAATGTGATTATCTTTATAACCTCAGAAAATATGCATTAAGAATATATAATTATTATATTAAAAAGTAGAAATGGAGAGCACATTTAAAACATTTCTATAAAAATGATCTTCATCTGAAATTCCTCAATATCCTATAGCTTACTTTTTAAAAAGAATTAAAACTGGCTCCGTTTTATTAATGTAATATCTGCACATGAAAAAATTTTCATTTATATAGAAATACCTCAAAAAATATCCAAGTTTTGCTATCTAGTACTATCTACCTTCTCTCTGGAATTAATCACTTTTAGTGGTTTTGATTTTCAGTTTTTGTAGTGGCTACTCATAACTTAAAATAGTACTTTTGCTGGTCATATTTAAATTATACATATTCAGTGCCGAGCATGAAAGATGAATAGATTAGAAATTAATCCTTATTTCTTCTTCTCACTTTCCTACATCTTAATTCTTGTCATGTTATCATTTTATATTGTCAATGTTTATAACACGCTTATTATTTTATTATCTATAATTGTCTTCTTTGCCTATATGTTGAGTGTAGTAATTTCAACTCAACAAAATCAATCCTTGCAATTTTAGGAATAGATAAATATTCTTAATTACAAAAGGAAACTGTGTTTTGCTGTCATTAAACCCTTACTCCTAGAAGAAATTCCAAAATGCCAGAGTCTACTAGGATTCCATTTAATAACTTTTGAATATTCTTTGCTTCTGCCAGTTCACTCAGTTGTCACTTTTCAATTTATCTCATACCATCTTCTTTGTGGTAACTTTTCACAATTTTACTGGAATACCTCATTGAGTAATTGAGCTAAACTCCACGTCTTTGCCTATTTGAAAATATCTCTATTTTGCCTTCACACATGTTGCTTTCCTATTTGTATATGCATATTACTAAAAGTCTAGGTTTATTTACCTGGGTAGCAATCATAGGTTTTCTCAGAAGGTGTTTAAGTCATCTATTTCTCTATCAGACTTCTGTGTTGAAAGGACTACCTTTCTTGAGATAATTGTGGGGTCTATATAAGTGGATATATTGACTATACACTGACTGGCCACTTCCTTTTTAGGATACATGTTACACATGCTGAGACCCTTAATTGTCAAAATAAGAGTCCATTTTGGTTCAGCAATGGGAGAACTCTAGTGCATTACCCGCTTAAGTACAGGTGACCTTTTTCTTTTTTTTCTTGTGTTCTCTATGTCTTCTGTTAACACCTAGCATTTTCAAAAACTACTCCTCATCTTTCTTGAACTCCTCACATCCACATCAGAAGTTCACTGGATGCAAAAAATTCTCTTCTTAGAATACAATAGTTGGGTTTCATCCATATGCTGAATGAAAGCCAGTGGGATGAAAGAATGGAGTTTCCCTGTCCCTGTTCTAGAAGTTCTTTCCTAATTACCTTGATGATTGCCAGAAGACTCACTTCTGAAACTGGCACATGATGGCTCTGAACTTGGAAAAGATGGCTCCTATCCTTGTATTTGCTATTTGATTCTTTTCTACTTCATTCTCAGTCTGTCTAATATTTTATCTTCTAAGATTTCCTCATAATTTCCAGTTTGCCCCTGTCTCCCCATTCTCACCAAGACTACTATGATTTTCTCAAGTTCTTTCTGATATGTATATAATTTTTTTTGTAATTTCAGTGGGAATTTAGAAAAGAAGGGAGGTAGATGTGTGTCAAGTCTGTTATTTTTACTAAAATAAATAATATTAAATCAATTACACTGCTTTTGAACATAATTTAAAATGAAACCTTGTGAAAACTCAACAGTCTTTTTCTCACTATCAATCAAAACCTTGCCTTGTGTTATTTGGCCTCTTACAGAGAAAGAAAAAAAGATCATATCTCCCTGGCAAGGTTAGGGTATATTGTACAAAATATCTCTTTGTGTTTCTGACACTCTTTCCCCTTGATCTGTTTAAGTTGATCCTATTATTGTGACAGAATAGTAGCCTGCCATTTGGACTTACTTTATCTAGAAAAATGTAAGTTTCTAGGATAGATAACCTTTAATAAGAAGGTATAAACATACATTTTTTTTATCAAATCTTTCTTTGGAATGACTATCCAAATGTGGAAATGACTTAAATCCAACAAGATCAGGCCAAAGTAAAATAACTGTCAAAAGGTTAGGTCAGCAAAAGAAAATTTAATAACAGCATATCAAATATTTACGAAAGCTATTTGCAAAGTTAAATCATTCATGAAAATATATGAAACACTTTAAAATAAGCTAACTTGCATGTGACAAATGAGGGATACTTAGGAAGTAAAAAGTACAATATTCTGTAATAATAAAACTAATTTTTCTAAAACAATAGTTTCCTTTACACACAATTTTCATCCATCTTGGCTGTCTGGGGACACAAATACGTATTACTTTGCTTCAATTCTTGAGTTCAATGTACTTCTTATTGACTTCAAATTATAGGGGCTTCTACAAACAAAATGCATCTATAGGTTAAACAGGGGGGGAAATGAGCAGGACTACAATATCCCTGAGAGATTTCAATTGAGTCTGTGCTATGTTCATTCAGTAACAAAGTATTGAATCTTACCCACGTGATAGATATGTATAGAGCAAGGGATACACCATGATTCTTGCCTGTTAAGAATGCACATTCAACTTTGCTAGAATACTTGAGGTAATGTAGCACCCACCCACAGTGTGCAGTTTGTTCCAATGTTAGACAACATTGATTTAAAAATATTTTCCCCTTAAATGGAGCTCCACTGTTCTTCATTAAACTGTCATCCATTCTAACTCTTTCCTTTGGAACTACATAGATGTTTATTCCCCTTTTCATGGAGTAGAACTTCATGTATTTGGAGACTGATTATAGCTTCCTAATCTTTGTTTTTCTGGGCAAAATATTTCCAATTATTGCAACTGTACCTTATAGAACGTGTGTTCCAGACCTCTTAACACCATAGTTATGCTCCTCTAGGAATGCATTTTATTTTATTGTATTTTATTTGAACCTCTGTGGGGTAACTTGGTGCCTACAAGATAGAGCCCAAATTGTAATATAAGGTTCATTTATTCCTTAAAATATTAAATAAGTTTATTTTACAGATTATGACTGGGCATTTGGGGTACAATTTGGGATAAACCAGAGACAGACCCTGCCTTCAAGAAGGTAACCGCTCATCAGCCATCAGTCTCATTTCATCTTACTCTGCACTCACATTAAACACTAACACTGCTTCTCAATGTGAATGCACAAATAAAACTAAATGCTTCAGAGAACCTGATTATCTAAACCTCTCAGTCACTCAAGTACATTCTTTACAATCTACTTCCAAACAATGCCCTTATCTCTTATGCCATTTTCCTGGTCTGAAAATAGTTGAAATACTTCCGTAGGATTTTCCAGACCACTCCTGAAAATACTCATTTGCATTAAAAGCATGGGTCTCGAACCATAAATAATTTCTTTATGGAAGCCACATGCTAAGAAAGCCTTGAGGGGGTTTTATTTGTCTACCTTTGATTGCAAAGTGTGAAAAAAAAAGCCCCACCATGGAAATAGAACAGTCAGTTATTTTACAAGCCAAAGCTTAGGCACTCAATCAGTGTTAGAAATGAAACATACTAACATCCACTTTGGATCTGTTACTGCAGACCTTTTATTTTGATTGGGGCATGGAATAAGCAGTGTTTATCTTTGGAAATGCCATTCAAGCCATAAGCACTGCATCCATGGTGAAATATTTCAAGCCCGAATCGCAATTATGTTGGGATTTACTACAAATCCTCCATCTAGCAATATACCTACTCAGTAGTAAAAGCTCTCTCTCCTTTTGTTCTATAAATTTATGCCAAAGTATAGTTCTTGTTATTACTTCAAAGGTTTAACATACCAGAAAAAGTTCTGCAGACAGGACTGAATAAGTTCTGCATTTCATCATTCTTTAAGGTGTGATTTTGAACAATTTTTTTTCTTAAGTTGTATTGTAAACCACATTCTGATCCAAGATTTATTTTGCTACTGAAGCCATTCTATTATTTCCCAACTACAAGAGCCTATAGAAAAATGTCTCATGACCTCATATTTAACAAACTAATATCCAGCATTCTGAAGGCATCTGTCTGCAGGCATTAACAAATATTTGGTTGGGTATTAACAATTCTAATATGATTATAGTATACCTTTCTATAGGAAAATACTATTATGTCTGGTCATAAATTGAAGTCCATAAGGCAAAAGAAACCAGAGCAGGCATGTTCAGAGAAGGCAGAACACTTCACCAATATTAAGTGACCCTAACAGAAAAGGTGGGAACTGTATTGAGTAAATAGAATTTGACGAAATGCCAAAATCTAATTTATTCCTTGGTAGGTTTAAGGCTAGAATTACAAAGGTTTAGTTTTCCCATGTGACTGTTGTAAGTCAGTTATTTATAATTTTGTTGAGGGCAAAGAGGAAGCCAGAATAAGGTATCAACAATGCATAGTTTAATGAAGGTTTTACTAAAACTCATCCTTTATCTTTGAATTTATTATAGTCAAATGATTCTGGGCACAGCCTCCCAAACCAGAGTTTCTGGGTTCAAAGCCCTCCTTCTACCCACTAGCTTTGTGACTCTGGGCAAACTATTTAACCTCTCCTGCTATCAGTTTTCATACCTAGAAAATAAGTGTTACAGTAGATTGCAAAGGATTAATAATTGTTCAGTGCTTAGAACAATGCTTCACATAGGTTAGGTATTTTAGATAAATTTTAGATATTATCATTATCATTATAGATACCAACCTATATGAAAGGTACCAATGGATTATACCTAATCCATCAATTTACCCTCCCCCTCCTTTGCTAAAGTACTGAAAATTTTTTAACATTTTTCCTCATTTTATCAGGTTTTTTTTTAAATATACTAGGCACTAATTGTTAAAATCATTATTTCAGTTGGATTTAGCCAAATATTTCTTCTTGATAAGAAAATCTTTTTTGGGTGTCATCTGGACATGTTTGAACAGCTCTCAGAGTATCAGATAGAGGTTCATTCAGCCAGTAAATTGCCCATTACCCTTGCTCCTCTTTCTCATGAGAGAAGAATGCATCCTTATTTGGTTAGAGGAAACTGAAACTCTTTTTACTCTCCTTTTATTAGAGGAAGACCTCAGTAATTAAAGCCTGTGCCATTCCCAGGGTAGCAGAGGAAACCACCATTGAGAGCTAGCATGTCATTTTTTGTGACTGCTGGACTGACAGAGGAGGAAAGAGCCTGGTGTTTTTTAGCACAATGATGAGAATACAGGATGACTAAAAGTTAGAGCTGGGGCTCGTTCTTGGATAACTACTCTTTTTTCAACTGACAGAATATTTGTCTTTGAGGGACAAGCATCATTAAAGATGTCATTAGACCTGAAAAGGGCAGTTTCACAGTTCTCACTAATATGAAGAGAGAACTTACCTGAGAGGATCTATCCTGGAATGACCCCTATCCGTAGGGGATATGCTCCAAAACTTCTAATGCCTGAAACTGCAGATAGTATTGAGCCCTATACACACTGTTTTTTCCTATAAAACATACCTATGATAAAGTAGGCAACAATAACAACAATAGTAAAATAGAACAATTATAACAATATACTGTAATAAAAGTCACGTGAATATGGTCTCTCAAAATAGCTTCTTGTGATGATGGGAGATGATATAATGCCTATGTGATGAGATGAATTAAGTGAGGCGAGTGACACAGGTGTTGTGATGTAGCTTCAGCCTACTATTCACCTTCTGACAATATGTCAGAAGGAGGATCATCTGCTCCCAGACTGCCTGTGTCCATGGATAACTGAAACTGAGGGAAGTGATAAGGGGCTCTACTGTATCACTTTCGCTTGGGGCCTAGGATCCATCCTTTACCTAGAGCCTGAAAACATCAGTCATCTGGATGACATCTGGTCTTTCTTTTTTTTAAATTTTTTTTTTTTTAAGATTTTATTTATTCCTTTGAGACACAGAGATACGGAGAGAGAGAGAGAGAGAAAGCATGAGCAGGGAGAGAGGCAGAGGGAGAGGGAGAGGGAGAAGCAGGCTCCTCGCTGAGCCAGGAGCCCGATGTGGGGCTCGATCCCAGGACCCTGGGATCATGACCTGAGCCGAAGGCAGACACTTAACCATCTGAGCCACCCAGATGCCCCGACACCTGGTCTTTCTTGGAAACTTAACAAAGGTGAGAATGTCTTGTATAGAAATGTTGGTATTTTCTCAAGGAAGGGGTAAGTCTTACAGAGAAGCATCCCTGTGATTGTAGGTGAGAATATGAGGATGAAAAGCCAGGCAAGGAAAGGAAGGAGTGTTCCTGTCAGCAGCCTGTTTTGTCTAAGACGAATTTTAGGTCACATATATGTTGTCTGTGTTTTTCTCACCTACTGTATTGTTACTTTTGGGTTTGCTTGTTCTATCAGCTATTTATTGAGCGAGGTTTGTTAAAATCTCTCATGTAATTTGTTGATTTGCCTATATCTCTTCTTAATCACATCAATCTTCTCTTGATATATTTTGATTCTGTGTTATTGAATGCATGCAAATTTATAATTTTTATATATTCTTAGTAGTAAATCTCTTTATCATTGTGATATGTTCCTCTTTATCTCTAATAGAGCCTCTTATCTTAAAATCTAATTTGTCTGATATCACTAAAACTATATTGACTTTCTTTTGGTTCATGTTTCACAGTATATCTCTTTCCATCTTTTTGTATCCAATGCCATATCCTTATATTTAAAGTATGTCTGAACAACCTTAGTCTTTTTTTTTTTAAGTTTTTTTATTTACTTATGTAATCTCTACACCCAAGGTAGGGTTTGAACTCACGACCCTGAGATTAAGAGTCGCATACTCTTCCAACTGAGCCAACCCGGTGCCTTTGAACAACCTTAGTCTTTTATTCAAAGTATATATTCCATTTACTTTTAATGTAATTAATAATATATTTGGGTATATATCTACCATCTTACTAGTTGTTTTAACCTATTATTTTATGTTCCAGTTTATCTTCTTCCTTACTTCCCTTAGAATAAGTAAATATTTTATTATTTTATCTTTTCTCTATCGTTTTTTTAGTTTACAATATTTTTCTATCCTTTCAGTGTTTTTTCTAGATTTTAAAACAGGCAGCCTTGAGTTACTGCAGTCTAATTTAAATGATTACTTTTACCATTTTACCTATAATTCTCAGACCTTAAAACACTCTAGCTTTATTATTCCCCTCCTATATTTTGTGTTGTTGCCATTGTATATTTTAATTCCAAATATGATTTTAGCATTCTAAGGCATTATTAATGTCTTGTACAGTCAATATTCATTTAAATGTACTGAGAGACTATGGACTCTGAGAAACAAACTGAGGGTTCTAGAGGGGAGAGGAGTGGGGGGATGGGTTAGCCTGGTGATGGGTATTAAAGAGGGCATGTATTAAATGGAGCACTGGATGTTACACGCAAACAATGAATCAGTGAACACTACATCAAAAACTAATGATGTAATGTATGGCGATTAACATAACATAATAAAATAAAATTTTAAAAAATGCACTGCATATTTACCCTTTTTGTTGTCTCAATTCCTTCCTGCATTTTTATATTACCATTTGTAACCATTTTTCTTCTACCTGAAGAACATTTTTTAGGTTTTCTTTTAGTGCTTATTTGCCAGTGATAAATTATCTTGGCTTTAGTTTATCTGAAAGTCTTCTTATTTGCCTTTATTTTTGAATAATATTTTTTGGAGTATACTACTCTAGTTTGGAGTTATTTCCTTTCAGCATTCAATGTTACCCACCCATGATCCTTTAGTTTTCATTATTTTTTATTGAAAAATTAGCTGTTGGTCTTGTGGATGCTCTATGAAGATACTGTCTTTATTGTCTTTGTTGTTTTTTTTTTTTTTTCTTGCTGCTTTTAAGATTCTTCTCACTGTCCTTGGTTTTCAGAAATTTGCCTAGGATGTATTTAGCATAGACTTCTTTTTATTATCCTTTTTGTGACTCATACATTTATTGAATTATGACTTCATGTCTTTCATCAGTTTTGGAAAAATCTGAGTCATTACTTCTTTAAATACTTCTTCTGGTCTATTATCTCTCTGTTCTCTTGGAACTCCAATTATCCATATACAATTGGTATTGTGTCTACTGTGACTCATACTACTTTTTCTACTTTTTTGTCTTGTTTTTCTCTTTGGGTTTACTTTGAGTATTTGTTATTGACCTATCCAATTCACTAACACTCTCTTCTGCTATGTTTGGCATGCTATTAAACCTCTTGATTTCTTAGTTTTAGTTATCTTACTTTTCAGTTTTAGAATTTCCACTTGATTATTTTTTTATGGATTCTGATAAGCTGATGAGATTCTCTATCATTTCATCTATTTCCTTGAAATTATTCATTATAGTTAGCTTTTAGTCATTGTCTTTTACCCCAGTTTCTGAGTTATATGTGGGTCTGTATCTATTATCTATTTTTAATCTCTTGGGGTTTGCTCTTTGTTTCTGTCTTTGGGATGCCGTGTGTGTGTGTGTGTGTGTGTGTGTGTGTGTGTGTGTGTGTGTTATGCTATTTTTTAAACTGAATGCCCTACATTGTGCATTAAAAATTACAGAAGCTTTAGATCATGCTATCTTCCTCAGGAAAATGTTTACCTTTCTTCTAGAAAAATAGAGTGGAGAACTGATTATTTAAATCAAATGTAACTGATCTCTTCTAGGTTTGGGTTGAGAACTTTTAAAGTCTACATATATCTCTCATTGTCCCCACTCAAGGCCATAGCCTTCTGTGAGTTCCAAATGAAAGCCTGGGTGCTTACCAGGGCCCTTATCCTTTGTAAGTCTGAAATACCAAATCTTTTCTCCTCAGTGTAAGAAGATTAGTAGAAACTCTACTGTGTTTTCTATTTATTTGTTTGTTTTGTTTTTGAGGCTTTCCATTTAGTTTCCTAAATTCCTGTTCTGTATATCTTAAGAACTGGCATATATGTTGAGGGAAACTGGCTATGTGTCAGGCTTAATTCTTTACCTATTTTTTCTCACCAGTGGATCTTGAGCCCTTAAGTCCCCATTTTGCCTCCTCAGCTCTGTGAGATCTACAAAAATTCTTCTTCTTCTTTTTTTTTTTTTTTCCTGGTCCACTACACTATGCTTCTGCTCAAGAAAAACCTAGGTTCTCAGTCTCCTGCCCTGAACCTTAAATCAGCAGGTGCCTGGAATAAAAAGGGCTGCAGAATGTTAACTCACAAATTTTCCCCCTCACAAATATGTGCCTCAGGAACTCTTTGATGCAATTCTTTAAATAATTCTTTGGTATTTTTCTATTTTTCTCTTGTGTTTCATCCTGAGCACAAACCAACCTCAAAGTATTCCATCCAGTTGGAAGGAGAATTACAATAACCTGAAACTTTAGTATGCTAATATCAATTCTTACTCTGTTTACATTTTGTTACTTTAACTTTGCAGTAAAATAAATTTATATATTCATCATTATTATGTTTATTGGCTTAATTGAGGTCAATTGGTCAATATGATGGAGCAGGGTGAGGACAAGTCCACAACATTTTTGGGTAGTTCCAGAGAATAAAAGACTATCTTGTAATGTAGTTTATATGCTTGCTCCTAGCAATAATAGAGAAGTATACACACTTGGAGACAGTGGGGAAGAACTATAAGGAAATACAGTAAAGAGCAACCTTCAAATTGTCCCATTGTTAGGAAAGGTCATTTTTGAAAGGAAAAAAAAAAAAAGGAAGAATATGGCAAAACCTGGCTTACAGTTATACTAATACTTTGAAAGAAGAGGAAAGTTGATAGAAAGGGAGAGACAAAAATTTAAATAAGGAAAAGGTAAAAGTAATAAAAGAAAATTATTTTATAAGGAAAAAAGATTTTAGGGTATTGTTCACAAGCATTGATTTCTAGGATATTGTTTATAAGCCTGCTATCTTGCCAATTCCATCGCAAAGGCAATTCCATCTTGGTCTTCCATCTGTTATCCTTCACACAGTCTCAGCTTCCAATATAGTGTCTCTTTACTTATGGTCTGATAATTACCATGGCCAGAGTCTTTCTCATTGTTCTTTATTCTAGCCAGCTCTTCTTTGACTGCATACTTAGTTTGAAAATCACAGGTTCCTGAGAGTACTCAGTTGACCATACTTTCCAAACTCCACTTTATCTAACTACTCTCACTGGATTTGTTGGTATTCTTTTTTCACATGCACATATAGTACAAAGAATACAGGAATGCAGGTTCTTGTAAAAAAAAAAATACAATACTGATAATAAACAGTAGTTTGACTTTCAGTGTGTTACTAAACTTTTATAGAAATCCGGTATTCTATATGTAAAATAAGAAAAATTTTACTTGGGACTTAGAATGGTTGTGAGAGAGTTAGAATGAGTAATGCGTATGAAAGTGTTTTCTAAGGTCTAAATTTGGAAAGGTATCTTATTTGGAAAAAAAGTGTTCTAAGCCACTAATGACATTTTTGGGGAACACATTGTAAATTAGGGGCCATCATTATTCTGGAAGTTACTATTAAGAATGATTTTCTTCCACTATGCCTGAAAGGTTTTGTGGCTTCATGATGAAAATAAAGATCAATGTCTTCTAAGTTTTATCTCTCAACTAAAGACTATTAGCAACCAGTAAGAAAAAAAAAATCTATTGGCCCTATGTCATATTTTCTCTAGGTCCCAAGCTCCAATGAGATACAACAAATGCAAATACAGTGGCCACACAATGAAATGATTGCAGTTAGACAAGGGAAAACAATAACAACGAACTTGAAGTTGAACTTCCATGAAGTACAATATTTCTTCTCTATCAGAACTTTCTTCAATCCTCGGGTGCCTTGCTTGGTACAAATCTCCCAGCCAGTGGTCTCCACTGCCCTGCCAACCACTATCTCTTTTCAGTGCAACCCAAAGGGTGCATCACAGCATCTTTCTTATTGTTATTTTCTTATAAGAAATAGTGGTCTGATAAAACAGATTAAAAAGTAAGATAATTTTACCCACTATTTTCCCCTTGTAAATCATGAAGGAAAAAAGGGAGAAGAAAGACTTGAAAAAATTCTGAGGGAATGAGGGCATTCCTGGAAACATCTGTTTGCATGTAAATTATAAATGTCATAACTGGCAAGCACCAAGCACTTTAAGATTACAGGTAGCTCATTTTGCAGATTTTCACTGGAGAGTGTAAGTAGCAGTTCAAAGCTTGGGCTTTCCAATCAGAGAGGTATCACATTGCCCAGTATAGCGTATGACCATGTGTGGGTTACGTAAAACTCTCAGAACTTTCTTTCCTTCATCTGTAAAATGGAGATAATGATATTTACCCCCTTGGATTGTTGTAAAGATTAAATGAGATAACGTACGTAAAGCGTTTAGCTACAGGCTGGTACGTTGTTAGCCCTCTATAATGGTGGTCATCATTCTGCCCTGCATGTTTCCACCTCTGTTTCAATTTCCACCCTCCATGATTCATTGATGGTGATAGGAGCCATTTGTTCCCACAATCTGCTCCCTGGATTGGATAAAATCGTAACTCACTACCACCCAGGCAGCATTATCTTTACTGCATGCTTTTTAACGATTAACAATCAATTACAATATCATCCTTTAAATCCAATCCGTAGCACTGTCAAATGATTATGTACTATAATTAAATTAATGATATTGAACTTTAATTTTAGTTGCATGGCTGCTTTTATTTGATGTCTGCAGTACTCTCATTGAGTGGACATGGGGTTCTGGTGCGAAGTGGTATTTATTTTACAGACACAAAAAAGCAAATCCTTAATATAATTTTAAAAAATAACCACAAATAGAAATGTTTCCACATGAGCCCATTTGGAAGCTCACACTTGCTATTCATTAATTTAGGATTTGACAATTTAACATAAATTAAAATAAAAGCCTGTTTCACGGAGCGTGTGTCTCATTCTTCACTGTCTCAGCATGACCACACTGATTCTGGTGCTTAGTAATGTCCTTAAATGTAATTTACAAATGAGAAAATTAGTGGGGCTGGAGTAATGTATATCTCACTTGCAGTCCAGCTTCCTATGACATTAAAATCTTGCTAATCTGAGACTCAAGTTGTGAAGGAAAAATCAAGATTACCAAGCATAAATCAGCATTTGCTTTATAAAATGTAATGGAAAATGCTAATAAGATTTACTGGTAACAGGAAATTGGATTATAACTTATCTATTTTAAGTCCATTTGAAAATTGGCCTCAAAATTTGTGTCCTGATATGGACTAAGCCTCAGATTCTATTACATTTTTCCCCCCACAGAGCACATGCAGATGCTTACTGATAGAGTTGTATAGTAATAAAAGGAAAAAAATGCACACACCTCTAAAACAATTTATGTAAACAAGTGATGAAAAGTGTACACATTATTATATTTATACTATAAAGAAAGGGAATTAGCTGTTTATGTCTAGTTAAAAGTAATCAAAAGGGGATAAAAGTAATTTAAACAGATAATTTTCTTATGTGTATTTGGAATGCTGAGCAGCTATGATATATGGTAAAATGAATATTCATATTAAAAGCTTTTCCTCCTCCTATATTATATTGAAGCCTAGCATCTATTTCATTAGTCAATTACATGGCATGGTAAGAATGTGATTTGTTCTATAACAAAATTGGTATAATGCAGGAACTAATGAAGTGTTTATTCAAAATTTATCTTCACGGCTTAACTCTGAATGCATTCTTAGTAACTGACCATCAATTTGATAACATCCTCTTAAAAGCTGCTTGTCAGGTCCACCGAGAGCAAGTCTCCTATAATGTCCACATCAAAGAATTCAGTTCATATAACACTCATGTGTGGGAATTTCCTTCCACCGTGAACAGGCTGCCAGGAATGTGCCATTTTTGTCTTATCTGTTGAACATTTGATTCAACAGTTAGTTATTGGGTGCCAGGCACAATATTGAGGGCAGAGTAGAAATTGGTGCATCAGTAGGATGGCAGAGAAGAAAGCTTTCAAGATGGTGTGTTCAGACATGGTTAATTTAGGATATGTGAGTAACTTTGAATGGGTGAGACACCACATTAAGAAGAATAAGGAATGGGGTTCTGGGAGAATACTGCTCAAGCAGGGAGAGGTTCAGATCAAGAAGAAGCTAGTATGCCGTGTCAAGGGATTGCCACAATCCTAAAGGAATGGTAAGCCGCAGAATAATTTTAAGCAGGAAAGTGACAGTATGAGATTTGTATTTCGTAAAAATTGTATTTTGTAAAAATTACTGTGGAAGCTACATGGAGAAGCTTGGAAATCAAATAGATCTGTCCTGCAATTTTTACCCATTAGGTTGTTTCTGGCCTCTCTACTCTAGTTAGTACTCTATTTTTCTTTCCTTCCATCAACACCAAACTGTCTAAATTATATTAATGGTATACTTCTAATTTGTTTTCTTCTTTAGGACTGTCTTGATTCTTCTTGGTTTTTTTGTTCCTCCATGTCAATTTTTAAAATCAGCTTACCAAGTTTGACAAATATCTGTTGGGATCTCAATTGGAATTGTATTTAATTTATAGATCTATTTGGGGACAATTAATATGTTCACTAGATTTACAATATGCCGTACCTGTCTATTCATTTTAAAGTCTCTTAGATGCCTTTCAATAAGCTTGGTAATTTTTCTCCTTGAAAGCTTTACACATCTTTCCCTAAGATATAATTTTATATATATTTGCAATTATAAATGAATTTTTAAAAATAATTAGTTTCTGATATTGCTAGATCATTCCTATCATTGATAAACTCTCTTATTTGAATAATTTTCATGTAGGTTCTTTTGGCTTTACAATATAGTATATGTTATCATCCACAGATAAAAGGAATTTGGTGAGCTTGTTTTTCCTTTTAACTTCATGTATCTTTTATTTCTTTGTATTTTGCAATAAATAAGAACCTCTGCTGAAATGTTGAGTATGGGTGCTGACAGTCAAGCCTTTTCCTGACCTGAGAGGGAAAGCATATAATTTTTCATTATTAAGATGCTTGATGTAAAAATTTTGTACTTGCCTCTCATCAGCTTAACCAAGTCCCCTTCTCTTCATAGTTTACTGAGTTTATATGATAAATATATGTTGAATTTTATTGATTTTTTTCTTGAACCTATTAAAATGATCTTATGGTTTTTCAGTATTTTTCAGTAATTCTGAAAAAATTCTAAGCCATTTTTTAAATATTGTCTGTTACCCCTTCCCCATTTTCTGTAATATGTCCTTATGAATTATATTTTATATCTTTTAGACATTTACACTGTACTCTTCATATCTTTTTCTTAAATTCTATCACTTGGTATCTCTGAATTGTAAAATTTCTCTTTTATATAATTTCTCCAGACCTTTATTCCAATTCACCAGTTTTCTCTTTAGCTATATATAACCCATTTATCTGGTTGTGGTGTTTTTAATTGTATTTATTCTAATTTTCATATCTGGAAGTTCTGTGAGATTTTAATTCAAAATTGCTCATTCCTTACTCATATCTGAGCTTTACTTTTGCTTATTTTGACTTATATTTCTGAAATTCAGTATCTGGAGCTTTTGCAAATTTATTTTCTTTATCTTTTTTATCTTCTACTGGTCCTCATTTCAATTAATTTTAGGGCTTAGCATTTATTTTTGCTTTCATTCAATTATGATGATGCATTTTAAAACACACTTTTGAAATTTTATCCAGCATTCTAGTTGTTTTAGTCTAGAGGGTTGTTCTTGGCTAGCTATCCCACTTCTAACAGGGAAAAATCTCCCTCAGGTTTTATTTTTTAACTTCTCATGCTGATAACTTGCTTAATTTGCTTGCATTCTTTCCATCTATTTATTTATTTATTTATTTATTTAATTATGTTATGTTAGTCACCACATAGTACATCATTAGTTTTTGATGTAGTGTTCCATGATTCATTGTTTGCATATAACACCCAGTACTCCATGCAATACGTGCCCTCTTTAATACCCATCACCAGGCTAACCCATCCCCCCCTCCCCTCTAAAACCCTCAGTTTGTTTCTCAGAGTCCATAGTCTCTCATGGTTTGTCTCTCCCTCCGATTCCCCCCCTTCATTTTTCCCTTCTTTCTCCTAATGTCCTCCATGCTATTCCTTATGTTCCATAAATGAGTGAAACCATATGATAATTGACTTTCTCTGCTTGACTTATTTCACTTAGCACAATCTCCTCCAATCCCATCCATGTTGATGTAAAAGTTGGGTATTCATCCTTTGTGATGGCTGAGTAATATTCCATTGTATATAAGGACCACATCTTCTTTATCCATTTGTCTGTTGAAGGGTATCTTGGCTCTTTCCACATTTTGGCTTATTGTAGACATTGCTGCTATGAACATTGGGGTGCATGTGCCCCTTCTTTTAACTACATCTGTATCTTTGAGGTAAATACCCAGTATTGCAATTGCTGGGTCATAGGGAAGCTCTGTTTTTAACTGTTTTTTCATAATTAAAAGCTATTAAACTTATAAAGTTGCTTCTGAGTATAGTTTTTCTTGCATCTGGTCTGTTTTGCTATATTATGTACTGTTCTTGCTATTTTTTATATAGGCACCAAAAAAAATTAAAGATTTTTTTTTCCAGAAGTTTGGAATCTAGGCATTGTGGTCTGAAGATTTAAACATTTGCTACTGAAGTTGGATTAGAAAATATGACCTATACAATTTCTGCTTTTGGAGATTTATTGAGAATTTTTGTGGTCTGCTAGATAAATCCTATTTATAAAAATTCTGTGGCTGCCCTGAAACATAGCTTGTTCTTTCAGGGTACACAATCCAATATGTATATTAATTCAACATTGTTAATATTATCATTAAAATTCTTTATTTTCTTATTCATTTATACATGATTTGGCAACTTTTAAATAAAATTTTTCCAAGCATTTGTAAATTTCTAAATATTCCTCTACTTTTTTTCCTAAGAAGATGATATATATGTATATACATACATACACATCTCTATATATGCGTACACACAGATTTTTATATATATGTATATATATAAACATGTGTATATTCTATATTATTTGACTGATACAGGTTCTTTACTGGTATGGATTGTTAGGAAGGAACTTCCATTTCCCTGGCCTCATTGTTCCATGTGGTGGGTCTTTGTTACTGTAATTTTCCTGCCCAGCCTCACCATGCCCATGGGAGGAAGAGTGAGCTAATGGAATGTTGAATTGGAAGGTGGACTTAGTCATGTTCTATTAGTCACCTTCTTTGTTTAGAGTCATCCTTCCCAAAGGACTCATTGATTCTTGTCCATACTGTAGATAAAAGGGGTAGGCTTTCCATTTGTCAAGCTCCTGAATATTTTTCTCAGTTCCAAACTCATGAGGAAAACTTCTTAGACTGTGTATTGCACTCCCTCAATTAATATTTTAAAATTATTTTATTCCTCTTTTCATTTCCTTTGTTTGCTTTAAGAAATCTTTATCCATTCTTTAATATTTTTGTTATTTTGCTTTAGATTTGCCTTATGTAAGCAATATATCATTGCTTATTGTATTAGTATATAGTAAACAGGTTTTTAAGTTTTTTTTTTTTTAAGAGTTATTTACTTATTTTAGAGAGAGAGAGAGAGAAAGCATGTGAGTGGGGGGTGAAGGGGCAGAGGGAGAGGGAGAAAGAGAATCTCAAGCAGACTCCCTGCTGAGCGTGGGGCCTGAGGTAGGGCTCAATCTCATGACCCTGGGATCATGACCTGAGCCAAAATCAAGAGTTGGATGCTTAACCGACTGTACCACCCAGGTGTCCTTAACATTAGTGTTTTTAAATATGAACCTCATATTGTTTTCCTTTTGATAGGATAACTCATCATATTAATCATATTAATTATTGTAACTGATGCTTTCATTTGCTCTCTTCTGTGTGTAAGTTTAAATTTTTATGCTTCAATGATATCCCTTTCCATTTGACTATGTGGAAGAGATTTTCACTCACGTTTTCTATATGTATTTTTTATTGGGGCTTACTTTAGTCTTTAAAAATATTATTACGTTTCTTAGATTAAATAATTAAATGTCACTCTCTCTGACAAATGACAGATGACATTTAACATGCTTTCTTGCCTCTCTATGAATCCTCTTGCTTCCCTAACCACTGTGCTCTCCATTCTTCCATTTCCCTCAACATCTCTGCCACTTCCTCTGTTTACAGAGTATGATCACAGTTTTCATACCTGACCTTTTTCATTTAAATCCTATATTTATATTACATAGATTTGAATGTCAAACTTTTTTGAAGGAATTTATGAAATATTGTTTATAGCATTGTGTGGAATTATTAGATCTCTACTTAGCTCGTTTCAAAGACAATTGTCAGAATTTTGATTCTATTGTGCTGTTAATGTTAGCCTAACAATTGTAAGCTACACAAACCTGTGGCGGGTATATTCACCTATGTAAACAATCACCCCTAAACAATATATTACTTTGTTTAGCTTATTTCTGAACTTTATATCAACAATCTCATATTCTGTATCTTTTTCTATTTTTTCTTTAGTTTAGTACTATATTTTTGGGATTCATCCAGACTGATTCATGTAGATATTATATATTTATTTGCATTTACATAAATAAGTCTATTATAGTGTTGATGAACAATTTAGTGTTGATGAGCATTTGGCTTGTTTTTAGTTTTGTTGCTATTAGAAAGAATGCCTCTACAAACATTCAGGTACATAGCCTCAGATTTACATGTATCCATATGCAGGGAATGTACCCCACATAGAAATTGCCAGGTCATAGAGTACGTACATGATCAACTTTAGTAGTGATATGAAATTGTTTTCCTAAGTTATTGTTCCAATTTATGTTTTCCTCAACAGCATGTGAAAGTTCTTTTTTATACTATATTCTCACAAAAACATATGTTAAAATTTATATTGTTGCTAATCTGTTCATGTAAATGATGTGTGATTATGGTTTTAATTTATATTTACATCGTAACAAAAATGACATTGGACATCTTATTATATGTTTATGATCCACTAGACTTTCCTCTTCTGTGAAGTGCCTATCATGTATCTTTTCATATATTATAGGATTTCTTGATTTTTTTATATAAATGTTCTTCATATTTTCTACATATTTAATCCTTGTTGGCTTTATGTATTTCAATACCTCTCTCAGTTTGTGGCTTTCCACTTTGTTCTCTTTCATAAAAAAATGTTAATTTTAATATGATATGAAATATGTCATTGTCTTATAGTTTTCATTTTCCTGTTTAGGTTAATGAAAGTTTCCCTACCAAGGGTCAGATAGATAGTCTCCTACATTGTGTTTTAGAGGTTTTTAATGATTTGCCTTTCATAATTACATCCTCAATTTATCTGGAAGTGATTTTGTTTATGTTGTGAGGTAGAGTTTCATTTCCTTTTGTTTTTTATTCATGAAAACTAATTGCTCCCAAGCCATTTATTTAAAGGTTTATTTTTCTCCCTACCGATCTGCAATATCTTCTCTTTCATTTATCAGAATTCTATATACTTGTGGATCTGTTAGAGGGCTCTCTGTTTTGTTTTAGTTTTATATTTGTCTATTGTTGCACTGTTTCATAATATCATGTATATATAACTATATACAGTATCATGTATATATAGTTTTATACATAATATATATAGTTATATAGTTATATTGTGATAGCTGATGGTGTACATCGCCCACCTGATTTGATTTTTTTCTTTAGAATTTTTTTATGTTATCAATGTCAATTTTATAGTTAACTTATGAAGTTTCATGAAAACCTGAGCTTGATTTTTATTCAAATTCTAATGAATCTGTGTTTTGTTTTGAGGGTAATGACATCTTTAAAACATCTGAGTATGTTATGCCTCTCCATTTAAGTAGGTCCTCTTTAATGTATTTAAGTAATTTTTATGTATATTTTGTTAAGTTTGTCCTCAATACATTTATATTTTGTTGATATTCTAAGTATTATTGTTTTTCCTAATTGGATTTACTCTTTTTGTTGGGTTACAGCAATACAATTTAATGTGGTATATTGATTTTATATCTACTCATCATGATAAACTCTTATTTATCCTATTATCTATACATCCTTCTGGATTTGGCATATAGGTGATGACATCATCTTGGAATAATGCCATTTTTAATTCTTCTTGTCAAATACTTTTACTGCTAATTTTTTCTTGGTCTTGTTGTCCTAGGCTGGCTAGGAAAAGTAATGAAAGGGGTCATCCTTGTGTTAGCTGATTTTAAAGGAAATATATTTACATTTCATCCATGTGTATGATACTTGCTGTAGTTTTTCATAGGTGCCCTTTGTCAGCTAAATATATCTCTGGTTTACTAAGATATTTCATAAAAAAATGTTTGATCAATTTGGATAACTTCATATTCTTTCATAATATTTTAATGCTCTTTTCATTTCTTTAAGTATATTAACATGTTATTATTCTATTTCGGATATTTCCAATATTTGTATTATCTAACTTTGTAGTTTGTTGTTTTTCTGTTAGTGGCTTCCTCTCCCTTTTGTGCACTGGATTTTTGATTGAGATTTAATGTTTCTTGAATATCACTTATAAAAATTTTTGAGGCCTGTATTTAAACTGTTTTCTACAGAGAATATTGTTTTTTCTTCTGTTAGCTTCTAAGGGGCCAGTCACCCTAGATCTATATTACACTAAATTTTCTACTTAGCATTTCTTACATACAGGTAGTATGAATCTAGCCCCAAATCTACATGAGAGAACCTTATAGGAATTCTCAGAAATAATTTTCTTTCCTACAATTATCTTCCCTTGCCTCATCGCCCTGTTTCAAGATGGGGACAGGAATAGCAGGATAACTCTTTGTTTGTGGGTCACCCTTTTATTGCCCCCCCCTTTATGACACAGAGTGTCACTAATGTGAGTTCCCATACCAAATGGGGGCCTAGTTTTTGTATCCAGAATCCTAGGATTGTCAAGTGAAAACCAGATTCCACACCTTCAGAGAGTAGCTGGTCAGGGCTACCTTGCCCCACAAAATAGCAGTTTTGGGCATTTTCAGACTTCTAATTTGTGTTTCTTATATTGCTATAAGCTTAGCCATGCTGTAAAGGACATATTTTCACATTCTATCTAGCTTCTAGCAATTTTAGGTGTTTAATGCTAGGAGGGGTTTTTCTACACATCTGGCGTGGTTGATGGTAGGAAATAACATGTCACCAGCTTTCTTTGCATCACAGTTGGTCATCTTTATAATGCACCTTATTGTTTTTCCTCTTGTCTCTTCATCTCAGCCTCTTCTCTCTTTATAATTTTGTGATACCATTTTTGTGGAGGAAATGTCTTCTTGTTTCATGTTAAATATGTTAAAAACATATTCTAACATTTTCTCCCTTTTGCTGTAGCCAATCATTTAAATAGTATATTCATCTTCAAGTTTTATTTTTAAATGTGCTTTTTTTTCTTGCTCTAGTGCATATTTGAGAATTTGCTTAGCTCCCCACCCCACCCCCAACTGCGGATCTCTTAATGTGCAAAGTTCTGATTTGATTTGAACTGATGCTTCCTAGCAGACAGGTCATAGTTTAAGTGCTCCACTGGTTCGTTGTCTTCCTGATTTCTGCTTGGATGCATTTCCTAGGCCAAAGTGCAGAGCATGCCTATGGTCACAGCTATCCTCCTCCTTCCTGTGTCTAGCAGGATGAACCAAATATAATTTGCAAGATCTACTTTAGTTCCTCCTCTACCTCTAGTCCCTGATACTATAGTACTTGGAGCCAGTGAAACATGGTCTGGTTCTAGTACTCTTCTCATCTTTTTTTTTTGTCCTACATATACAAACTTACAAACTTTTAAATTGTAAAAACATTCAAACATACAAACTTTTAAATTGTAAAAACATACCCATTGAAATGCAATGGACCAGTGGCTAAAGGAGGGTAGGATGAAAGCAAGGGACTAATACTCTGACTGCCTTCAAATTTGCAGCCATATACAGAGGGGAGATAGTCCATTTCTGCCTTTGTAGATTCCGGAAGTTTCTGAGCCAGGAAGTAGAAACTGAGAGAGAGAAAATTCTCTGTTTTCTTTCAGGCAGGCAAGGCTGTTTCTTCTTTGAAACTAAGCTAGGTACATCATTGTGGTTTTGTTTTGTTCGTTTGTTTGCTTGCTTGCTTCTTCCTAACTCTCTGAGTTTTTTATTTGTTGAAATTCCTTCTGAATATTGGCTTTGGGTCTGTTTTAGGTTTCGGAGGCTTTGCAGCAATTGTTTTTTTCTTTGTCTTCAAGTCATATTTTTTCGGGAAAGTTCATGTCAGAGGTTGATGGCCGTATGCTATTTTAATTCTAACTGTATTTTTTGAGCAAAGTGATATGAAGCCTTAAAGGCATGATATTCATAGATTATTTTTTCTCACCATGACTGACAAAATTTGCAAATATAAATTCAGTTGGCTATGCTTCACCTTGGAAGAAAGAAAGATCCATTATCTCCTTACTCTTCTCAGGGAGCTTTTAATCATTGCTTCTGGGCTAGATTTTTTTAAAGAAAGATATAATTCAAAACGTCCTACTCTATACAGAGAATTTGAGCCTATAGACTTGAATGTATTAGGAGAGGGCTAAAGTCTAGTAACAAACAGACCGAAACTTGCAGTGAGTCAACAAAAAAAGTTTAATTCTCACTCATCTAATAGTCCATAATGTTTCAGATCAGTGAAAGATTAAGAGTGAAATAAGCGAAGGGGGTAGGGTAACCTTCTGCATACAATCAATCGGGGGCTCGAGATAATGGTAGCTTTGTTCTCTTCAACAGGAATCTGTCAAGGTCACCCTGAGGGTTACTATCCCTGTTAGCCAGGAAGTGGAACAAGCAAGGAAGAATGCATGGGAAGTTGTTATAAACCAAGCCTGCAAGGGGCCCAGGGCACATCTGCTCATATTTCGCTCACTGGAAGGCAGTCACAGTGCCAGAACTAACCCCTATGCAGGCTAGACACTGTAGGGCAAGCAGCGGATGCAGGAAGGATATAAAAACAGATTTTGATAAATAGCTTGAAATTTCTATCACATGGGCAATCTAGAAAATTTTATCAGGACAATGGACTCTTGGAGTTACATAACTTGCCTCCAAAAAAATTCATAAATCATCAGATTCATCTATTTCCTGTGGGGCTGTGCAGAACAGCTCATGAGAGGCTTTAGCAAAGACTGCATCTGCACGTGAATTGCCTTGAGCTTCAGAGAGCTTTTGATATCCACAAAGAACAATAGAAGGGTTTGCAAAACCAGTATGTTCACAAGTATGAAACAGCATTAACAAGCAGAACATTTGTGAACTTCACCTAATTACTGATACACCCCCTCCGCCCTATCATGGAAATGTACACTAGCTTGTTGCACTAAATGTGGAAACATTCTCAATGTCTGTTCTAGGTTACAGAATGCTGATGTGTTTAGACTAGGAAGAAAGTATGATTTATTACAGAAAAGAATTAATACGCATTAAGCTCATACGTTTCATTATGTTATATAAAAACTTAGAAATTTTACCCAAATTCTTAACTCTTAACTCTGAGACAACTGAGAACTGGGCATAAGATATTAATTGCCACCAAACCACTTTTAACTTTTTGCTAAACTGAATGAACTATGATCTTACGGCTAATAAGAGCAGGGCAGTAAATTTTAAACATGAAACGACAGAGTATACTAAATAAAGCTTTATCTGCATTCATTTTATCTACGAAAACCATAGCTGTTTCATGTCCCCAGCATGGTGGTGGGCTTCCCCTACCCCCCCCCCCTTTTTTTGGTTTTGTTTTTATTTGCTTGTTTTTTGCACTGCTGTTAACCTTACTGTGTAGCAGCAAGAAGACAGGCTACATGACACTGAGCCTTCATTACACTCACTATTAAACAAAAGCTCTCATTTCAGACAATATGTGAACAAACTTATTTTGAGTGCAGCATCATTCCTCAGGATTATGTATTGTGATTGTTTTATCTATTCATCGAGAATCCTAATTTTCTCAGTTCTTCACTTGATTTCAGTGTCAGCCATTCTGACAGCTAACACCTGTGCCTATTCTGGTTATTCAAATCTTTCCCTCATTGCACACAGCAATCCTGTCTCGTTACCCTTCAGAGTATACTATCTTTCGGAAAGTCTCTGGGGTTTACACAGTTTACTGAAAATAATTAAATTCCATTTTGATTTACATGAAGTCAGGAGGGTATAATGAAATAACCTCAGACCTAGAATCAGGATTTCAGGATTCCTTTCTGAGTACTTCTGTAAACTCTATGATCTAATTTCCAAAGCCGTCTGAACCCACATGCATAGATCCATAGGATGAGGGAACCAGGGTGATTTTACAGTTATTATCACCTACAGAATTCCATGTGTCTATTCATTCATTCATTCATTCATTCAAACAGACATTTATTACCAGACACTGTGCTGAGTATTGGGAGTAATAACGTACACTAAAACTTTTCATATATTAACTGGGGTAATACTTATACCCCTCCACTTTTTTTTTTTAAAAACATTTATTTATTTATTTATTTGACAGAGAAAGAGAGGGAGAGAGCAAGAGCGAGAGAGCACAAGCAGGGGGAGCCGCAGAGGGAGAGGGAGAAGCAGGCTCCCCGCCGAGCAGGGAGCCCGATGTGGGGCTCCATCCCAGGACCCTGGGATCATGACCTGAGCCCGGGCAGACGCTTAACCGTTCAGCCACCCAGGTCTCCCCCCGCCTCCACTTAATAGTTGAAGATACTGACATACACAAAGCTTAATAATTTGACCAAGCTCACATAGTAGCAATAAGCGGCAGAGCTAGAATTCAAAGCCAGGGTGACCAGCCCCAGAGCCTGCCCTTCTAACCACTGTGCTATATTACCTGAACCACAAAGGTGAGTAAGAGGAGTGTCCCTCCTGAAAGTGCTGACAGGCCACAGAGGCCACAGAGTGAGGCAGATGTGTAGACATATAGGGTAACGTGACCAATGCTACACACAAATATTTCCAGTACAGAAAGCTGTTTGTCTTGTGCTATCCACTTTATTGTTTTATATGTAACACTTAATCCTCAGAACAAATCTTTAAGGTAAGTGTAATTATCTCAATTTTTATGTAAGGAAACTGCCCCAGAGAGGTTAACTAATTTTCCCAATACTCCAAAGTGACTGAGCGGGGATTAGAAATCATGTTTAATTCCAAATCCTATTTCCGTTAGCCTTTATCACACTCCGTTGCATAAAGAATCCTTATTTTGAAATTCTCTGAAGTTTATTTCTCCATTGTTGTACTGATTCCTTACACAAAATTAAAATTTTAGAGTAAAAGAAAAACAAGTTTGCCTGAATTTGACAACAGCGCACGAGAGAACAACGTCTCAAAGTTCATACCTTCTCAAAGAATTCACAAAGTAAAATGATGAGATTATCTAGAATATTTGACACTGAAGCCAAATGGTTGCTTTTAGCCTTTGTTCCCTGCCTGCTGGGAATTGAATCCATGCAGTCCCTACAATCTGGATACTTGGATTAAAGAAACATATCAGAATTTTGGAATTAGGGGATGTCATAGAGATATGATTCCCTCATTTAACAAATAGGGGGATCAACAGGTAGAAGTTTAAATTCTCCGTCCAAACTTATATGATCAGCTAAGTAACTGAGTTAAAAAACAGAATTCATATCTTCTGCCTTTCTGTCTCACATTCATTTTGTTAATCTCCAAACATAAATGTAAATTAAAAAAAAAGTTTTTACACACTTGCTTTTAGGTAAATATAATGTAGAGTGAAAAACTGAGTATGGGGAGTGGTTATTCAGGAATCTATGTATTTAAAATGTTTCCAAGATGATTAAATACGATTCATTGCTGATTTCTATTATATACATGAGAAGTTCTTTCAAAAACTGGTTTATTATGATTATATATATGGGTAGAAATAATGGGAAAGAGAGGGGAGGAAACCAAAAAATAAAAATAAAGATAATGAGAAAGAGTAGTAATGTGTGAATGATGGTGAGAAAGCAAGTGAGAAAGAACATGAAAAGGAAGAAAAGGAATGAGTGGAGGCATGTGGCAGAACATGCTCCCTCCAGTGTGCAAAGCAAGTTTCCCCACGATTTGGTTCCTTTAGTTCCAAATTTGTCTCCCACGACTCTACTACTTTTTTTTTTTTTTTAAGATTTATTTATTTATTTATGTATTTATTTGAGAGAGAGAGAGAGTGCGCATGAGCATGGCGGAGAGGGAGAGAGAAACTCAAGCAGACTCTATGCTGAGTGCAGAGCCTGAACGCCCCGAAATCATGACCTGAGTCAAAATCAAGAGTTGAGGCTTAACCAACTGAGCCGCCGAGATGCCCCTATATTCCCTTTATTTATACTATTTCTACCATATTAATCACTCCCCTTTCACTCCCTTCACATACACATACATATACACAAAATACAAATATGTTCAACAGCAGACTTAAAAATACTTGGCAGTTCCTGCAAAGTTTAATCTTAATGATAGGGAAACGACCCCAAAACCTTAATGAGCATGTCAGAGAAGTACACATGTAGGTGTGTATATATATTTGTCCCTTTCCTGATTGTCACCACTTTTCATCACTTTGGCATGAAATCATTTTCAACCCAGAGCATTTCCATCCTGTGAGAAATTGCTCTCTTACTCCTAGTTGATAATCAAACTCTATTATACCTATTACTTTATATATATATATATATACATATATATAAGTATATTTTTTGAACTGATAAATGCCAACTTAGAAATAGCTGTAAACAAAATAAAATAAACCGACTCGTCTAGCAAAAAGTTTTGCTCCGGTATTAAAGCAAGGACATTGTTCCATCTTTCACTTTCAGAAAAAAAAGAGGAATAATAAAAATATGCACAGTTGCTTACTGCAGATGCACTTTGATTTACCATGAACAAAAGGGTAAAAGATCAGTCATAGACCCTTAATACTAAAACTCTCAATACTAAGATAAAAGTATGGGAGAGTACATTTAAGTTAAATTGGGAAGCACACTCATTAAGTAAAAATAGCCTCATTAAGTAAAAATAGTCTTGGCACACTAGTCATTAATTGAAATGTATGTCTAAGATTTAAAACAAAGGACCAATTATGCCTCCTTCAATAGAAGAAATCATGTATTCCTTAACTGCATGTTTAATAACATAGTTTTACTTCAACTGAGGAATTATATAAACCATAGAATTAAATATGAACTTTTTACGCCATGAAAGTCCCAAAGTGAAAAGAACAGGTTTAATTCTTAGATTTTCATGTTGTTCTATTGAGGAGAAAAGTTTTATTTAAAAATATGTTTTCTGAAAAAAAAATATGTTTTCTGGGTGATTATCCATATGTTTCTCATATTCAATGCTCAATACCTGTAGGGATTTTTCCTTCAGATTTCTTCATTCCTCATATCTCTGTTAGCTAGAGTTGTTATTTAAAGTCTTTGTTTTGCCTTTGCCATGACAAAACAGGAATCATCCAAGTATACTCCATAGATGTAGGAAATAAAAATATTTAAATACATTTCTTAATATTTAAATGTATCTCTGAATACCTCCATCATCTCATAGCTGTTCTTTGATTGTGAAGCAGGATCTATATCTGCCTACGAAAATTCATCCACTCTTATCTAATCTTCCCTCTTAGGTGCCCACCCTCCTTCATACTCCCTTTTCTGGTCTCTGCCAGCTCACTGCAGCCACCAGGCCAAGCAGTGTCTTGCGCCTGACTCCTACGGGACTAAGCAAAAACTGCTGTTTCTGTGTGAGACTTCCCTTTCCTTGATTTTCTTAAAAAAAAAAAAAAAATCTGTCCAATTCCATTTTATCCTCAGATTTCATCAGGATCAGGCCTCTTAGAAGCCTTCCATGATACCCCAAGGCTGTATCTTGTGCCTTTCTGATAGCCTTGTGTAGTACTTAATGATGGTTTATCAAAGCACTTACCACACTATAACTATGTGTCTCTCTTATCTTTCTCCTTTCCTTCAAGACCAATATCCCAGGCCCTAAAACCTTGATAGTGTCATGGTAAGCAATAAGTAAATAGGTAAATAAATACATCTATCAATGCAGATTTACTGAAGTGCTTCATTATTACTCTAGAAATGGCATATGAATTAGTACTTTATTTAACGGACAACAATATGCATTTTTTTATGCTCTGCCTTGTTTCAGATAAATGTTAATTAGCTTATAATAAAACATAAAGTACGGGACAGTAGCCTAAATCATAAGCAAATGTGAAAGATGAGGTAAATGTAAAGTAAAGGTAGAGGCATAAAATGGAGCCAGAAATAAAAGCTAATGTGGTAATTATGAATTCAAATAATACTCATTTTTCTTCTGGTTCCACAATAGTATCTTACCCATTCCAACTCTGAATGCTGGGATTTTCTCTTTATTTGAGGTGATATGTACTTGTCTGTCATCTGCAATTTCTTACAGTCTTAAGTCTGAGATGTCTGCCTAACTTCCAAGGTTTTGGAGATAACTTATGAATAGACTAAAAAAACTGGTCATTTCCCTAGAAAGCTTCCTCCTCCTCCTCCCTCTCCCCAGTGGCCCCTCATTTCAAGCTTCGATACAATTGTACTAAGTTACACTAATTGGTACATTCTTTCCCACATGTTTGGAGCTAGTTATATTGGAAGATAAAGTGCACATTTGCATAAATGAATATGTATAAGATGCAAAATAATGCACAAATATGTGCCTATGATTTATTGGATGAAAACTTGGTTCACAGTACACCCAAAAATATCTTTACTGTTTGACCATAGGAAGAATATTCAATTCTATTTTACTAGAAATTGTGTGTGCAAAACAATTTCTGATACCAAATAAAATAATCAATATAAAATCTGACTGTCACGAGTGAAAATCGAAATAATGTCTATATCTCTTTTACCTTAATCTGGTTGACTATTTTTTTCTGGTTAATTATCCTTCTTTTGTTCATGTCTGTTTTGTTCTTGAAAATAAGGGAAGTTATTAAATGTTTTAATCTCCTTGAACCTCAATTTTCTTATCTGCAAAAAAATGAAATTAGTCTTTCCTCTATTTGGGTGAAAGCACTATATAAATGTCAGGTTATCTTTATTAAATCCACCTGAAAAATTTGGTTAAAAAATTGTATTGGAAGTAAATCACTCAACACACTATTTACTTATTGTCCTGGAGGAAAAAATGGAATTGTGGAGCAAAAATAGTATTTTTTTTCTTCTGTCTAGTAGAATGGTTCACTAGGAGAACACCAATCTTTTTAATAATTCGCTCAATCACCGACTATTTTGGGGGGTGCCTCCTATGGACCGGGTGATGTACTATGTGATAAGAACACATCATTGTAAAAGGAAAGGAAAACCCCTTACTGCATAGAGCTTACATTCTAGAGTAAATATATCCAGAGAGAGAGAGAGAGAGAGATTTTTTCAATTGCCTACAATGAGCCAGACACCATATATGTACATCATTTCATTTAATCCTTACCCAAACCTTGATAATTATGTATTATTGCCCTAAATTACAGAATTGAAAATTGAGACTCATAGTGGTAAAGTGGTTTCCCAAGGTCTGAAAACCCATTAAATTATACAACAGGCTTTCAAATAAGTAATATCTAACCATAAGGCCCACTATTATCCAGAGTTACTACTAACTGAAAGAATACACATAAATAGTATGTAGAACAAACAGCCTGTCACAAGATCAGAGAACCCACCCCTTCTACTGACACATTCATTTTGAAGGGCTAGGTCTTACAGGCCTTCCTGATTTCTAATACCTGGGATCCTGCTCCCCTACAGAGATCTACATTATTTTATTAGTCTTTGATACTTTCTAAATTTTCCAGATTCTAGCTTTGGCTTCCAATGGGTCAACACTGCTGATTTTCTAGACTCTGGTCTCTCGTTTCCAAACCAGATTTTCACAGGTTTCTGTCTTTCCCAATTCAGTTGAATCTATGAGCTTTCTGGAACTCATTCATTCTTCCATTTTTAGTTAACAATTAAAATTATGGGACTAGAATCTTCTAGGCTGCTTCCAGGAATGGAATCCGGATGCAATTAAAACAGAGAGTCTGTTCAACTCTAATCCACTAGCTCCCTCTGGCTTAGCTATTCAACTAGTTAAAAATTTGTTCTTTCTTGTTTTGTGTATGTATGCGTTTTAATCTCTCAGGATCGGGTTATGATAAAGTTCACAACTCCTTTTTATTGTTTTTGTTTGTTTTCAATTTGACAAGAAAAATGTACACATACTTACATGTATATGTATGTAGATGTGTATATATATATGTTTACATAAATATAAATACAAATATACATTTATATGTTTTATATGTATATATAAAAGAATAAAAGAAAATATACAAAAGAGAAGGAGAATAATCACCTATAAAATCTCCCTACTCAGAAACAAGCTTTGCATAGAATCTTACTATCCTATAAACTTCTTCCTATCTATAGTAAGACTTTCTGTAAATAATTCAAAATTTGCTGATTTATTCAATCAAACAACTCGCCCAACCTATATAAAATAAGTCAATGATATTAATCATTCCACTAAATTGCTGTTTCATTAAATTGAATAGAAATCCACATCAAAGGGGGCGCCTGGGTGGCTCAGATGGTTAAGCATCTGCCTTCGGCTCAGGTCATGATCTCAGGGTCCTGGGATCGAGTTCCACATCAGGCTCCCTGCTCCTTGGGAGCCTGCTTCTCCCTCTGCCTCTCTCTCTCTGTCTCTCATGAATAAATAAATAAAATCTTTAAAAAAAAAAAAAAGAAATCCACATCAAAGTGCTATAGGTAAAAAGTATGTGGCAAATAGGTTATTTATTGTATGCATGTGGTTTATATATATGTGTGTGTGTGTATATATATATGATATATATATATATACATATATATATATATGATATATATATATGATATGGCAGACATTTTATATAAATAGTAAAATATTAAACATTTCTAACTTGAAGGGAACCTAAATCTCTTTCTCAAATTAACTTACCACATAACCGAATCTACCAGAGCTTATGAAAATTTATTACATTTCATCTTGAACCCCATTTGGGAAAAGGGACAAAGTTTCTCTTCAAATTATAACTCACAAAGCTACTGCAATTCTATATGCACATCATATTGATTAATAACAGTGAAAAGAAGCTCTGCCTTCAACTTGGCACGATTCTATCTTCAGGGAATCATCATGTTATCAGGAGATGTGCAGTTCCGTGCTGGTAACATAGACCACTGTGCTCAATTTTGGGATTTGACAAACTAAAGTTTATTCAGTAGGCTTTGGCTAATTTCCTTTGGGAAATCAGTTCAGTAAAATCCATAGATAGGGCTCAATTTTTGATTTTTAAAGGGACAAATTCACAAAATTAACACTTTCCAAACCTCTTCACAACCAGGAACATATATAGGCATACACTTACACACTTACATGGCTTAAAAATCACTGGTATCTGTGTGACATAACCATTCCAAACTAAGGCAAAATTTAGGTCTTGACCAGAAATCTGAACAGAACTCATCACTTACATAAAATATTGATTCCACAGGTGTAAATTTAATTAGTCAATCAGTATTAAACACAATACTTCATGGCACATTTAGGGAAAGGTGAGCTATTAAAGGTATAATTTGGGAAGGAGCAGAAGACAAAACTGTTTAAAATCATTAAAAAGTCCTGTTGGGTTCACTTTTTAAAAAGATGTGAGCTATGTTAATATAATGTTAGCACAAATATTTCCATTTATGACTGTACTTTATCTAACTGAAATTAATTCTTAAAAAAGTCTGTAGTTATAATTTATTTTTTTAAGATTTATTTATTTATTTTAGAGAGAGAAAGAGAGAGAGAGAGAGTGTGGAGGGGGAGGGGCAGAGGGAAAGGAAGAGAAAGAATCCCAAGTAGACTCCCTGCTGTGCTTGGAGCCCACCCTGAGATCATGACCTGCGTGGAAATCAAGAGTCCTACGGTCAACCAACTAAGCCACCCAGGCACCCCTGTAGCTATAATTTAAAAAGCACCTCCTTAACTTTTTTTTTTAACTTTTCTTCTTTTCCTACCTGTTTTCCTTCTTAAATTAAAGTCGATTAACAAAGTCTTCTTTCCTACCTCTTCTTAGGTTTTTGGCACCCTACAAAGGCCACTGAAGCATCCCTTTCAGCTAATGGAATATCTCTAGGCTCTGCTTCAAACTTTCGTGCTGCTGTCCTGTGTTGAAAGATAATTCGCCGTAAGTTTCTCCTGTTTCTGCACATCTTGGAAGCAGAGACACCGAACACTTGCTTTTGTTCCTATCTTTTTGAGAATGTTTGTAGAGTGAACATTCTTGAAAGACAGAAGTAGTTTTCCCCACGGAGCAAACAGCAGGTTTGTTTACAGTCCAGTATAATAAAGGTAAGTTCTCCCTCTGCAGCAAAGGGCAGGTTTGCTTCCTGCCATTATAAAAAAAAAATTGAATTTCCTAAGCTCAGGGAGCTTCAGCTATGACATAAACCCACTGTGTGTATAGGTGTCACCTAGCCCTCATCATATCACCCTGTAGTAACTGGAGCTTGGGGACCTGATGCAAAAAAAAAATGACAATACTCTGGCTACTGCCATCACTGTGAGTAACAAACGGCCCTTTGTCTCTGTTTTCTGCCAGCATCCACGAACTGTGGCAGATCTTTCACAGTTCTTGACATTTTGTTTCCCCAGTTTCTGTCCTTCTGCTTTATAAGTAGATTCTCTTCTCCACCCAGATCCTTTAGATGTTGACTCATTTGGTTGGTATATTTTTCTTTTCAGTTTCTCTCACATGTCTGCCTCCTTAGTTGACTTTTCTGTCTCAGGTTCCCATTTTTCCAGGGAAAAAAAGAGGATCTGATTAAATGATAAGTGACAAGGAATTAAAGACAGAGGATAAAAAGGATGAAAGAGAAAGTGTGAATACAAAGGAAAGTATGGCTTATACATGGAGCATGGACCCAAACCCATACAACAGCTGGGTTTTTGATTCTATCCCTATTAGAGACATTGTTTTAGAGACGTATTGGGGCTGGGGGCTGGAGGGGCTGCATTACTGGGGGGGGGTGCCTTGCTTATCTGAGAGTTTGACTCTACCTTTTTATTTCTTAGTGTTTACTGCTAAAAATATTACTTCTTTACATCTTTTTCCAACCCTCCAACAATAAAATCAGTAGACTCATATTCAGATAAATACAGTTAGTGATAAAATAGTCAGGAATTTTTACTTGCTTATTATCTCTTATTTCAGCGAGTTCCAGAGGGATGAGCTGTAGTAGCCCCTTGCAACATGAGTCCCGAGAATCAGTAGAAACTTATTATAGATGTAGATTTCCAGGTCATATGCCCCATAGATTCTGATTTAGTAGAGTTGATTTCCATTTTTGGTGAGCCTCTTGGGTGAATCTGCTAAAGTTTGTCTACAGAATATGAGAAACTCTGCCCCAGAAACTGCCTCTTGATCCAGTAATATGCAAATTTGTTCAGTCTCAAAGAGATAGTTCAACCCCAAATATATAGATTAGTCACAAATGTTAGTTGATGGCAATGATTTGCCCTGGCAGACACTCCATTGCCAGGTGTGTTTTCATAGTTACTTTTTCGCCCATGAAATTGACAGATTCATATTAATATGGAAAAAAAAAACCACTTAGTTTAAGCATTTTGGAATATATTTGGAACGATTCCTTCTCCTTATGATATGTACATTACTAGCAATGGCCATATACAGAAAGGTATATAAGTGGAATGAAAAAAAATTGGAAGCTGTAGCTTATAAACACCTTTAGTAAAATACTGTTATCCTAAAAGTATCTTATTTGAGTAAGTTAAACAATGTGAAAACTTTTGAAAGACTAATAAGGGGGTGTTTTTGAAGAGTACAGGCTATTTCAGTCATTGCTATTGAGATCATAAGATATAAAATAGGATGTTAGTGAAAAACGTCTTATATCAGTGTTTGAGATGCATGTAGAGAGGGTGTAACTTAATGGCATTCGTAGTTCTGCAGGTATCTCTTATTATTCTAACTCCCTAATAATAATGCTCATGGGAAAATTCTTGATTCATTTTCTCAATATTTTTCAAACCAAATAGAATTAAATAACCCAAGTAATAGAAATATCACCACAACAGCTCTTCTCCTTGAGTACAGACCAGCATATTTAATTTCCATCGAGTTTGATTGGGAGTTTCACACTTAAATTTAATCAGAATATACTCCAGGTGAAACTCATGAGAACAAAGAAAATGCCATGTGTCTACAGTACTGTAGTTTAGAATTCCAGGGACTACAATACTATTGGAAACGTTTTCATCTGCACATCAAACTGAATTATTGTGGCATTACCTGGGAAAACTAATGTTACATAAAACAATTTGATCGATATTCTAACAGGAACACACTTTCACTATCAATAGGTGGTCTTTATCAATAAGAGCACCTCTTAAAAAAAAGCAACATAAATTCACACAGTGTATTTCAGATATTTATCTTTTCACTAAAGTTATGTTGACAAAAGGTTACAGGACTTACAGTTTACGACAACTTTTACTTTTCTCACGTCTGGGAATGACACATCATTTTCTGCACTGCATTCATATTCTCCGGCCTGGTCCCTTGTAATTCCATAAATGTCCAAATATTGTCCATTTTCAAATGGTTTTGCTACAAGAAAAAAAGTATAGCATGTTTAATTGTAGCCGCCTGAGGCTTCATTCAAATAAAATAACAACCTCATGTCTTCCTATTAGATACTGCTGACAAAACAATCCCAAATGAAACTGGGGAATTATTAAACCCTTTGTTCTCCTATGTTCAGAGGAAAAGTCAGAGAAAAAAGCAGAAACTGAACAAGGGATACTATAACAACTGTTTCCCCTGAACAGGATATACATGTGTTCTTTTTAATTGATTGCAGTCTCCTAACCTCGTCACACATCAAATAGAGCTCTACACATTTCTGTAATTGAGTTCAACAACCTTCTAGCAGTGTAGATGAAATTCACTAATATGGCTTGGTACATATTGACTTTTATACAGTGTAAGCTAGCAAGCTGACACTTAACCTAACTAAATGTTGCTTTTCTTTTGGGAAAATTTCATACTCATTCTCAAGGTTTCAAGCCAGATGGCTTGATAAGAGTATAGAGATACATTAAACCATTGCTGCATTTCAGTTTCCAAAATTATTAATTTTTTAAGGGAGGCACACTGTATATACTATATATAATCGATCCAATAAACTTCAGGAAAAAATATGGTTCTCAAACTAAGAGTTAAGTGGTGGTAAAAACTAAATTATCTTTATTTTTTAATATCCCAGGGAAAATATTCTTATTTGACTAAAAATAGCATTAGAGTAAAAATATAAGGACATAATCAAAGATGAAAAAAACACTTGCAAATGAATGAAATTTGAAAAAAAAGGACTCCTTTCTGAAATAATAGAATTCTGATTTATTTGAAAGCAGAGACTCAGGCAGGAGGGATCCTGATTATCAGATGCGGTAGAGGAAGAATGAATAATTTCTGGGGTTGGGGGGGCGACTCTTACACAAGTCTTGAAAAATCACATTTCAATGCATACCAAAGAGAACTGGAAAATAATACAATGATTCCATTAAATGGTCTGTTTTCAAAAGTCAACCTTATTTCTGTTTTTAGTCTAGTCTCTTGCCACACTACATAATGCTGTAGAAGTTAGAAAACTAGTAAGAAGATTCAATTTTATATGAATAAAGCAAAATGGAATTTAGTTATGGTGCTCCAAATCCAAAATCTATGTCAATTAACAAAAAAATGTTTTACCTGTGGGCTCCCTTGTCTGGGCCAATATCAGTCACTACACTGTTTGCCCTCAGATAGCTATGACTGTGTTAATTGAAACCTGGAGTGTTTAGAATATATTTGATTACATCATTTCTCCATTTTATCTGGCTGCTCCTAAATTGTAGATAGGGAAGAGTTGCACTTCTAAAATGATACTTGGCTGATACGCTATTTCAGTTACACAGAGGTGAGCTTACAAAAGCCGCAACTGCCCTCAAATCCATATTCTTTTTTTTTTTTTAAGATTTTATTTATTTATTTGACAGAGAGAGAGACAGCGAGAGAGGGAACACAAGCAGAGGAGGAGTGGGAGAGGGAGAAGCAGGCTTCCCATGGAGCAGGGAGCCTGATGCGGCGCTCGATCCCAGGACCCTGGGATCAAGACCTGAGCCGAAGGCAGACGCTTAATGACTGAGCCACCCAGGCGCCCCTCAAATCCATATTCTTAAAATCTGATTTTATAACTATTTCCTTAGCTCAACCCAATGCCCTTATCTGACTCCATACATTAATATAATATTGATTTTCTATTGTTTCCTTCTTTTAATTTTCACCCTTACAATGAAGATTATCTAGGCTTAAATGTGTCTATAAAAACTACTGAAATATAGGGAGGATGAAATCCTTATTCACATCCAAAAATTTTTAAAGTGTAACTTGAATTACAAAGTAAGGGGATATTAAATGAAAATTAAAGTATGGGTAAAATTGATATACCATAACTAAATAACCTAGTTGGCCAGTAAAAAAATGAAGCCAATCATGTGTGAAAAGGTAAAAAAATTGTGAAACTTCATAAAAACAAATTTATTAGGGTCTAATTTATTTTTAATATTAAAATGTTACATGAACATTCCTATTTCACATCTACTGAATGTTTGTCCCTGGGAGATGTGTGTGTGTGTGTCTGTGTGTGTGTGTAATTACTGGTCTAAAACAGCATTGAAGGATAGCTTTCAGCTTTGAGTTTCTGATAGGGATCACAGCTGAGATAGGTCCTTATACTCTGCTTTCTCCTTTCCCCTTATATAGTTCCTCTTTCTGCTGCCTGGATACTTTATCCTTCAGTCCACTCTGTTAACTTCTCATCTTTCAGGTCTCTGATTAAGCAATATGTCCTCAGAGAAACTTTTCTTGATTTAGTCACTACTCAGTCTAGTAGCTCCATGTTACATACTTTCAAAAATGAAACAAAAAAGCCTGCACTAATGTTATGTAGTGTATACATGTTTGCTATTACTTATTTAACTATTAACAACTTTTAAAATACTTATCTTTCTGTTATACTATGAATTTTGTGATATAAGGACTCCTGGGGGTGGCTCAGTCAGTTGAGCTTCCAACTCTTGGTTTCGGCTCAGGTCATGATCTCAGGGTCCTGAGACGGAGCCTGGTTTCAGGCTCCATCCTCGGCGAGGAGACTGCTTGAGATTCTTTCCCTCTCCCTCTGCCCCTCTCCAGCTTGTGCATCCATGTTCACTCTCTCTCTCAAATAAATACATAAATCTTTTTTAAAAAAATTCTCTGTGGGCCCCTGGGTGGCTCAGTCGGTTAAGCATCTGCCCTCAGCTCAGGTCATGATCCCAGGGTCCTGGGATCGAGTTCCGCATCGGGCTCCCTGCTCCGCGGGAAGCCTGCTTCTTCTTCTACCTCTGCCGCCCCCCTGCTTGTGCTCTCTCTCTGAATAAATGAAATCTTTAAAAAAAATTCTGATATAAAAGGCTACATCTTATTCAATATTTAATATTGGCTCTACGAACATTTGTTGACTATATCATTAAAGAAAAATAACATGATAGAAAGTCCAGAAAATATGACATTTCATTAGAGATTAATTTTCTTATTCAAACAATTGTTATCCATGACACCATAAATAAAATTAATATTCACCTTTTATTGATTCCTTATTATGTGTAAGGTACCATGATAAATGCTTTTCCTTTTTTTAAAGATTTAATTTATTTTAGAGAGAGTATGAGTGTGGGGAGGGGCAGAGGGAAAGAGAATCTCAAGCAGACTCTCTGCGGACTGTGGGGTCTGATTTGGGCCTCAATCTCACAACTCTGACATCATGACCTGAGCTGAAATTAAGAGTCAGACACTTAAGTGACTGAGCCACCCAGGTTCTCTGATAAAGGCTTTTCATTATCAATTCCTCAGTTAACCTTAGGTAAATGCATCAGGTAGGTTCTGTCATATAGAATAGGATTCTATATGGTTAAAGAAGTTAAATATCTTGTTAATGGACCCAGTGACTGATATGAAAGTAAGAATTCCAAAACCTACATGCCTGATCTGTATGCCACTGAAATGCTGCATTAGTTTTCTCACTTGTAAATGGTAATAATAAAAATGCTTCTTCACTGCAAGAACTAAATTAGGCCATATATGTGTAATCTTTGCTCTCAGAACTATAAAGTACCATGTGGACATTGATTTGATCTCTGAATTATTAGTTTTCCATAGCTGCCATAACAAATGACCACAAATTTACTGGTATAAAACCATATAAATTTATTATCTTATAGTTCTCTATGTCAGAAGTCCAGAACAGGTCCATGGTAACTGGAATAAAGGGTCCTCCAAAGATATTTGTGATCCTAATTTTTGGAGTCTGTGACTCTATTAGCTTTCATGGAAAAGGGACTTAGAAAATGTGTTAAGTACCTTGTGATAAAGAGACTATGATGGAGGGCTCAGTCTAATCATATGAGTCTTTAAGTGTAGCATGTGGAAGAGTGGGTCAGTGAGATGTGAGTGTGGTGACTTCTCACCACAGATGACTTTGAAGATGGAGGAAGTGGAACACAAGCCAAGTGGAACGAGCCAAAGCTGTGTCCTCTGGAAACTGGGAATGGCCCTCAGCTGACAGCAAAAAAATGGATTCTCCTCCAGAACTAAAAAAAAACACAGCCTGTCAATACTTTCCTTTTAATCCGGTACAACCAGTATCCGATTTCTGAACTATAGAAGTGTAAAATAGACGTGTTTTAAGCCACTAACTTTGTAGTGATTTGTTACAGCAGAAATATAGAACTCATACAGGGCCTCCTTGGACTAAAATCAAAGTGTCAGCAGTGCAGGATTCCTTTCTGGAGGCTCATTCACTCATTCAGGTCGTTGGGAGAATTAAGTTTCTTGCTACTATGGTACTGAGAACCTCATATCCTTGGTAGAAGGCCATTCTTAGCTTCTAGAGGTCCCCTCATACCTTGCCTCTTAGCCCCTTCCTTCATCTTCCAAGCCAGCAAATGGTGGGTTAAGTGCTCTCTCACTTTGAATCTTCAGGGCTTCTTTTCCAGGTGCATCTCTCTGAACGACTCTTCTGCCTTCTTCTTCTACTTTTAGGGACTCCTGTGATTCCACTGAGTCCATCTGCCTAATCCAAGACAATCTCCTCATCTCTAGTTCTTAACTCTAATCACACCTACAAAGTCTCTTTACCATATAAGGTAACATAGTCAGTTTCCAGGATGAGGACATGGACATCTCTGGGGGCCATTATTCCACCAACCACACTTGTTCAGTAAACTTGCAGTTATTTCGCATGTACAAATTGTGATCTGCCTATAATTTTCAAAGACAGCAGGAAAAGAAAATGTGTGGTCGAACTGATAAATTTGCTGAGTTCATTAATACCTCTGAAAAATATGAGTGAAGTTCAGAAAAATAAATTTAATTAAGACATTCTTTTGGAAGCAAATGCTTTTCAGGAGAATGTACTGCAAACCTAACAGGTAATGTGATTCGGGGAAGTGTTATTAGAGCCCAGAAGTAGTGGGGTTTGAAGAAGCAATGAGAGCAGGATGTATGGGTAGATAAAATCATGGAAGCCACCTACTGAAATGATTGCAACAGAGGTTTTAGAAGCATACAAAAGCAACCAGTAAATAAAAAGCTCAGCATTTTGATTTGTTTTGTTACTTATATATATAATAGTCCATCAGACATTAATGAAGGAAAGTTCTTAAGTCAGCTCACAATCATTTCCTTCCTGCCTTCCATCAAATGACATTATTTGTGCCAAGATCACTGACTAGTGAACAAAACTGTTTTCATTTCAAAGAGCTTATAGTTTACATTGGAAACAAAAATATAAGCAGGCAATTTCAGTAAAGTGATAAGTATATTTGGAGTAACTATAGATTCTATGCTGTCATAATTGTGCTGGTATAACTTCAAGAAAAACTTCGAAAAATGTGTTCAGGCCAGAGCATTCATGTAGTGGAAGGCCTTGCATGGCTTTGAAGGAACATGTCTGCCCTTTGACTTAAAGAATAATTACAGTGCTACAGGTAAAAGAGTACAACAAATTTGAATATTTTAAAATACTATATTTTAAAAAGAACTCTGGGATTCTGCTTCCAGTTACATTTAGGAATAAAGATCAGACCTACCTCCTTGCCATAAGCCACTAGATAAATGGATAAAATATATAAAACAACTCATTTCAGACATTGGACAACAGGCCGCGGAAGACTGTGATCCCTGAAGCAAACAAGGGCAGCCCTACAGTTGATCTCCATAACATTCTATCTCCCTGCGCCCAGTGATCTTGTTGACTTGTGCTAAGAAAGACTGGAATTCCAGCAGGCCACAGGGGCTGGATATAGTGGTGCAGAGTTCTAGAGAGAAGGAACACACAGTGACAAAAAAAGACTATAGAAATCTACATGTGCTTCCTTGTCTTTACTGCAGACGAGGCTGTACATGCATAGGGAGAAATCCCAAAATGTTGGGAAAAGAATAACTGCAGAATTTGTATGCTGAACAATTCCTAGAGCTTGAACAAGTTGAGGAGACAATTGATCTCTGACCAGAATGGGCGGGCCTCTGTAATTATTCACTGGATACTCCAGAGGGCTTATGTCTTAGTAGTGGGACTTTAAAAAAAGCTGGAGCAAAGACTCTTCTAGACCTGCTCTTTAAAGCTTTAAAACAGGGGCGCCTGGGTGGCTCAGTCTGTTAAGTGTCTGCCTTCGGCTCATGTCATGATCCCGGGGTCCTGGGATCAAGCCCTGCATCAGGCTCCCTGCTTGGTGGGGAGCCTACTTTTCCCTCTCCCTCTGTCTGCTGCTCCCCCTGCTTGTGCTCTTTCTCTCTCTGTCAATTGAATAAATAAAAAAAATCTTAAAAAAAAAATTAAAGCTTAAAAACAGGGTTCAATGGACCAAAATTATCTCTAAATTATATAGCTTCATGTAAGAAAAAGGAAGGACACTTTTTAAAGGACTAAAATACACCCTAGACAACCAACAAGCTAACAACACAATGTTCAGTATCCAATTTAAAAAATTACTGCATATTCAAATAAGCAGGAAACTGTGAACAATAACTAGGAGACAAATCAGTCAAAAGAAAGAGATCTAGAAGTGATAGAGATGATAGAACCATCAGACAAAGATGTTAAAATAGCCCCCATTATAACTATGTTCAAGTATTTAGGGTAAAATGTGAATATAATGAGGAAAGGAATGGAAAATAGAAAAAAAAAATTAATCCAGTCAGAATTCTTGACATTGAAACACAAACTATCTCAGGTGAAATATTAATTGGCTAAAATTAACAGCAGATTAGACACTGAAGAAAACATATTAAACTTGAAAGCATAGCAAGAGTATTTAGTATATATCCAACCTGACAGAGGAAGAAAAAAGTACTAATAATCAATTAAATAGAAGAATCTCAGTGACATATGGAACAATATAAAAATTTCTTATATATGGATATTGGGGCCCCTTGAAGTGGGTAGAAAAAAATATTTGAAGAAATAAAGGTTTGAATATTTTCCAGATTTGATGCACACAATAAAATGGCAAATCCGAAAAGTTAAAAATCTCCAAGGAGGATAAACACAAATAAAATCATTCAAAAGCAACATAATAATCAAATTTCTGAAAATCAGAGAAAGAGAGAAAATCCAAAAAGCAGCCAGAGACAAAATACTCATTACATATGAAGAAAGAGAAATAAGTATTTTTCAGACTTCTTGTCTGAAACTATGTAATCCAGTTGACAACAGTACATCAGAATAAAAGTTTAAAATCAGTCCTGCAAGCTTCAACCTTAAGAAGCTAGAAAAATAAAAAAACTTAAAATGAATAGAGTTGTGGAAATAATAGTGAAAATCAGCAAAGTTAAAAATGGACAATCAATAGAGAGAATCAATGAAACCAAAAGCTAGTCCCTCAAAAGATCATGAAAGGGATAAAACTTAGCCAGACTGTTAAAGAATAAAAAGAAAGACCACACAAATTACCAATATCAGAGATGAAAAAGAGGCCATTACTATACTAACTATACTATACTGAATGGCTACTAAGTAAGCATTAAGAAGAAAAACTACCTACCATTTAACTCAAGAACTTAGATGACATGGGTAAATTCCTTGAAAGACATGAATCTTCAAACTGATTTAGAAGAAAAGGAAAAATCTGAATATTCAATATACATTCATGAAAAGAAATTGAATTTGTAATTTAAAAAATTACCAACAAAGAAAACTTCAGGATCATGTTTATTAAGATTTTAAGGAAGAAATAATACCACATATACAAAGTTTTTCTGAAAATGAAGGAGGGGGAGATTTCCCCAAATTCATTTTATGAGGCTAGCATTATCCTTAATATCAAATTAAAGATGCCAAAAGGGGAAAAAAAAAAACTTATAGACACAAAAGTATTTTGAGGGGCGCCTGGGTGGCTCAGTTGTTAAGCGTCTGCCTTCGGCTCAGTTCATGATCCCAGGGTCATGGGATCGAGCCCCACATCAGGCTCCCTGCTCAGGGGGAAGCCTGCTTCTCCCTCTCCCACTCTCCCTGCTTGTGTTCCCTCTCTCGCTGTGTCTCTCCCTGTCAAATAAATAAATAAAATCTTAAAAAAAATATTTTGACAAATATTTAGTAAACAAATCCAGTGATATTTAAAATGATAATACACCATGACCAAGTGTGGTTTATCCCAGGATTGAAAGGCTGGTTGTACAACTAAAAAAAATTAAACAAAAAAAATTAAACAGTGTAATTCACTATATTAAGAAGAACAACAAAAATATACGAGTATCTCTGGATGCAGATAAATCATTGAAAAAATTCAATATTCATTCAAGATAATAAAAAATTTCAGGAAACTGAGAATTGAATGGCACTTTCTCAACCTGACAAAAACTCTTATGAAAACCCTATATCTGATCTCATATTTAATGATGTAAGGGTAAACAGTTTCCCATCCAAGATGAGGGTCAAGGCAAGACTGTCCACTTTGACCGAAATCTCACATCTTACACATAAAGTAACTCAGCAACTACCATTGACCTAAATGTGAATCACAAAACTATAAATATTCTAGAAGAAAACAAAGGAGAGAATCTTTATGACCTTGACTTGGCCTAAGGGTTCTTAGATATGACACCAAGAGCACAGCCATACAAGAAGATCTTGATAAACTGGATTTCATCAAAAGTAAACAATGTCTGCTCTGCAAAAAGCACCATTAATTAATGGCAAGCCACGTAATGGGTGAAAACCTTGTAAATTACATATTAGACAGAGGACTTGTATCCAAAATATATAGGAACTCTCAAAACTCAGTAAAAACATACAACCTAATGAAGAAATGGGCAAAAATTTTAAACACACTTTATTAAATAAAAATACTTAGATAGTAAATAGGCATCTCAAAAGATAATGAACATGATTAGTCATTAAGAATATTAGGAAAAAAAACAAAATGAGATTTTGCTGTATATGTATTAGAATGGCTAAAACAAACAAAAATGGTGCTAGCAGGAAGCAGACCATCTCCAGCTCTCCTACATTGCTGGTGGGAATGTGAAATGATATAGTCCTTTTGGAAAACAGTTTACCAGTTTTTCATAAAATTAAACATGCATTTACCATGTTCCTAGCAATCTCACTCCTAGAAAAATGCACACAAAAGCCCATATACAAATGTTTATATTATTATTTTAAGCTTTTAAAAATTAATTTGAGAGAAAAAGAGAGCATGCATGAAAAGGGAGACAGAGAATCTCAAGCAGACTCGGCACTGAGCAGAGGGCCCAATGCTGGGCTCAATCTCACAACCCCTGAGATCATGACCTGAGCCGAAACCAAGAGTCTGACACTCAACCGGCTGAACCCCCAAGTGCCCCTGTTTATATTAGTTTTATTGACAATTATTAAAAAGTGGAAACAACCCAAATGTCACTTTAACCAGTGAATTAGTAAACAAACTGTGGTAACTCCATATAATGCAATACCATTTGTCAATGAAATTATTCATATATACATAACTTGGATGGATCTCAAATACATTTTACTAAATGTATTTAGACTCAGATGGCTACATGTATGGTTTCATGTATAGGACATTCTGGAAAGAGCAAAACTGTAGAGGTAAAGAATAGATCAGATTTGGCCAGGGGTTGGGGGGTGGAAGGCTGGTGGATTACAGAAGGGCAGCATGAAGGAATTTCTTAGAGAGATGAAACGGTTCTGTATCTTGACCATGGGCATGGATATGTGAGGACTCGTTTGTCAAAACCCACAGACATAGACATAGACATACTACCACACATCCACTAAAATGGACAAATTAAAAAGATTTGCAATACCAAATATTGGCAAGGAGGTGGACATTTTGTAGCACAGCTCTCTCTTAAGAAGGCACATCAAAACCCCTGTTTTCCAGTGCTTTCAGTCCTACAGGGAAGGAGAGAATTTTAGGAGGATTCTAATTTGGTTCTTGGTTAATCACATTTTAGAAGTTCCATAGAGGTGATATGAATTACACCTCATTTTGCTATCTGTTGCCTTAGGATTTCAGCTGAAGGTTCCATTTTAGCATCTTATTATACTAGCTTTGTGACCTAGGGCTTTCTGTGAATAATATATTCTCTACTCCAAGCTCTGGCCAGAGAATAGAACTTTGACTTCTTTGGTGTTTAATTATTACAAGTTCACAGAAATAGTATTCATAAAAGATTACCTGAAGGAAATTCATTCATTTCTTTAGCTATTTAAATTTTTTCTTTTCAGAGTAAGCTGGTACATTAAAAAGCTGTACACTTGCACTACTTTATTTTGGTTCTGATTGAATTTCCTTTACCAAACCTTGCTTTGGTGTTATCACACCAGTCTTCATTGAGAGCCAATATAAGAAAGGCCATATGAGACTTCTTATCACATTTTTATCAGAAAAGTTACTGAGGTCCTGCTGTTATAATCAATGTATCGACTTTCTGAGGATCCATGGGAGAAATTCTTTGTGCATCTTAGTACCAGGAAAAGCTCTGCTTCTGACATCCTAATTTGCTTTGATATTATGATCCATGATCTTGTAAACTGTTTCTCTCTTTTCTAAGCTGCTAGGAAATTTAAAGCCAAGATAAAGGAAAATATACTTTTGATGTCTCTATGCTTAATGGTGTTTTGAGGATCATTAAGTAATATGTGGACAGACCAGGACATCATAAATAAGAATAGCACAAGCTATTTGGAAAATAGCTATATTACATAAAATGGAATAGAACTGTGTTAGAATCAGATAGATTAGATGATTTCCTATTGGCTATTACCATGGAGCCTTTGGATCTTATTTTGTGTACAAGCAGAAATATTGGCTCAGCATACAGAAAACAAGGAAGGATGGTATCTAATAGGAAGGCCGTAATGTTTGGGACACCACCTCAAGATCATCAAACCGCATTTAAGTGACTGAACATGGTGACACTTCTAAGTCATTTAGCTTCTTGAGGAAGTAGATATATACCCACAGTTACTGCAAAATGTATTCTTATGGATGGTCTTGTCAGAAAAAGGAAAAAGAAAAAAAAAGATATTTTATAACAATAATAGAGAAGCAAGTAATTAAGACTGTGGGCTTCAGAGTAGATGCACTAGGTTTCAGTGATCTGGGTCAATTTTTAACTTTTCTTGGGGTTAATTTTGTCATATAAACAAAGAAAATAATATCGACTTCACAAGGCTATTATGAGCACTGAGTGTAATTATACGTATAAAACTGGGACGCTGGGTGGCTCAGTTTGTTAAGCGTCAGACTCTTGATTTTGGCTTAGGTCATGATCTCAGGGCTGTGAGATCTATCCCTGCATCGGGCTCCACCCTGGGCATGGAGTCTGCTTAAGAGCCTCTCTACCTCTCCTCCTGCCCCTCCCCCACCTCTCTACCCCTCTCTCTAAATAAATAAATAAATAAATAAATAAATAAATAAAAAAGTTAAAACTTAAAAAAAAGAATATATATAAAGCCCTTTGCAAAATCCCAATAAAATTAAAACATATATATTTTAAATATTTTAGTTTATTTATTTGAGAGAGAGAAGAGAGCGAGAGAGAGCATAAGCGGGGGGAAGCGACAGAGGGAGAGGGAGAAGCAGGCTCTCCACTGAACAGGGAGCCCAATGTGGGGCTGGATCCCAGGACCCTGGGATTATAACCTGAGCTGAAGGCAGACGCTTAACCAACTAAGCCACTCAGGCACTCAAAATGAATATTTTTATTGATAAAAACTATTAATAAAAATAACATTGAAATTATGAGGTATTATTCAGTGTGTATAGTGTTTGTATTTAAGAGGTAAGGATTAGGTTGTCAGATCTCACAACATAATTTGATTTTGTTAAGCAAAGCCTATAGAGGTAGAAAAGCAGTTTAATAGTGTAAAGAAAAAGACACAACACATATGCCTGTCCCTATCAGGTAGGGATCTAATTCACTCAGCATTGTACTAACAGATCCTTTCTTAACTGCCATCACGCAGTTTGGATTATGTGACTATTTTTCTGGCCTCTCTATAGTTGGTGATTTGAGATGCATTTTCCCTGGAAGACAAGTGATTCCTTTTCCAATGGCAAGTTTAATCATTATTTTTCCTTTCAAAATTTAAATCAGAAAAAAAAAAAAAAGGAAAGGAAAGTGAGATAACATACTGTACTTTATACTGGGAAAGAACTGCCTCTCTACCTCCTTCCCAGCCCTACCCCTAACACACACACTTTCTTCAAGAGGGTTGCAAATTACAAAAAGGAGTGCTTGCAAAGGAACTGGCTGTTACTGTTAATAGGGTTGTTTGCAACTAGGTTCTGCTCTGTCCAGGTTGAATCCATTTCTTGCTAAGTATTATTTACGGCTCTATGAACGGAGCCATATGTTAACTGGCCTGAACCATGTGAAACCTCTATTATGTTCCATTTGAAAGTATTGTAACTTACCTGGATGAACTCGTCAACCTATGCTATAGTCTAATAAAACTATCTTCCCCAAGTGACAATAGCTGCAGATATAGAAGATTCAACTGGGTATCAGGAAATTGCCTTACACTTCCACTGTGCCTGTAACTTACTGTATGGCCTTATATATGTGTCCCTCAACGTATTTGTTCCTTATTTTTGCATCTGCAAAATAGGAATTGTTTTGTTCCTAGAATCATTCTTGTTGAGTAAACTCCAGTTACCGATGCTCTTCTTTTGTCATGTGAAACAGCCCAGTGCCTATGTAGGCTGCAGAGCTAATCCCAATTATGTGCCATAACTCTCCTATGTGTATATATATATATATTTTTTTTTACAGTTTTTTTGACTTTTCTTTTTTTCTTTAATTTTTTATTGTTATGTTAATCACCATACATTACATCATTAGTTTTTGATGTGGTGTTCCATGATTCATTGTTTGCGTATAACACCCAGTGCTCCATGCAGAACGTGCCCTCTTTAATACTCATCACCAGGCTAACCCATCCTCCCACCCCCCTCCCCTCTAGAACCCTCAGTTTGTTTCTCAGAGTCCATAGTCTCTCATGGTTCGTATATATATTTTTAAAAATTTTCATCAAGGCCAAAGACTCAATCTACCACTATTTTTTAAAGCTGTGCTTAATATGAAATAGTACTGTGTTCCAGAAAAAAAAAATTCTTTAATAAATACTTTTTAGCAAACATTGTTGAATATTATGGGCTGAACTGTGTAACCCTCAAAAGTCATACGTGAACCTATTTGCAGATATGTCACCCTATTTGCAGACAGGGTCTTTAAAGCAGGGATTAAGTTAAAATAAAGGGCCTTGAATCAGTATGACTGGTGTCATATAAAATGAAGAAATTGGACACAGGCATGCTCAAAGGGTTGATGTGAAGGCTCCATGAGAAGAGAGCCATTTACCATGCAAGGGAAGGGGCTGGAAATAGACCCTCCCTCAGACCCTGCAGAAGGAACCACCTTCGTCAACACCTTGATCTTGCAAAATAAGTTTCTCTTGGTTAAACCACACAGTCTGAGGTACTGTATTATGGCAGCCCTAGCAAACAAATACAGATGGCATATGAAGGCAGTAAAGGCAGATCTTGTCTGTTCAGGGACATTAACTATATTTAAAATTCTTGGAGTTTGACGTATTGCCTCTTCTTATTGGTTGACTTTTCATTCCATTTTTTACAAATTCTAAATGTTTGTTTCTCTTATTTATCCTCAAACAGCACATAAAGTATCACAGAATGTATATAAGGGCCTGTCATTTTTTAAAACACTTGTGGCAAGTAAAAAAAAAAAATCAAAGCGGTAATCCTTTCATTATTCCTTTTCTGTCCCCTTTATATGCTTTTCTAGTCTGTTCTTATACTCCATTCTCTTCCCAGTAAACTAGGTATCCCTTTCTGTATGTTTAAGAGTCTGCCTATTTGTTCCAATCCCTTGATCTCTCTTACAGGACTTCATAAAAAAATCCATAAGATTTTCTGGTATGAGCAAAAAATTACTGTTTACCTCATATTTGGGTTGGTATTAGGAAAAGGGATAAAGTAAGAATTTGTGTTACAAGGTAGCACAGAAAAGAGTTTGAGGTAGTAAAATTGTGCTACTGTTTTGGGAAAGAGTTCTAAAATCCTTCATGGTTTTGCCCCAAACATGCCAAAATTTTGCTTTCAGCAAAAGTATTGTTTGGGCCAGCCCTTCTTGAATGTGAACCAACATGATGATATATAAGGTCTAATGAGAAGGGTCTGCTCTCAACTCCCTACTCTCCCTACAGCCATTAACTTAGAAAATTAGGGAACTCAAATGTTCTGACTTATTAATACATAAAAATGTTCATTACATTTCTTAAGTTAAAGAATGAGAGGTAATTGGATGAAAGAATGAAAGAATGAAGCAAGAATTAATATACAAAGTAATGAATTGCCTTGACTTTCCAGAGTTGGACCATCATTGCATCTTTCCCCCAACCCCAATACCTCTGCCCTCTTCTTGGTGGATCTGGAATTAATATCAAAAAATAGAAGCAAAGCAATTATTACCATCATCTTCAGGGGACCTCAGGCTACCAGTGATGGAGAAACCTATCAACATTGCATTCCTTATCTTTCCAACATTTCTGGAAAGACTAGATACATCCCGCTATTTTTGAAATGTCAAGACCAAAGTGAGAAAGGCAGAAACTTTAGAGGACTTAGGATTCAAAAAATTCTAGTTTTACAAAATATAATATCATGAACTCATAAGGGAGCATGTGCTCAACATGATGACTATATCTCATATAGTGTCTGTTGACTAAGAAGAAAGCTAAGCTGAAAATGTCATTGTGATAAAAGTATACAATGGAATACAATCATTCTCCTTTTGATTATCAGATATTACTATATGATTATAAGAGAAAATAAGAAAATGATAACTGTATTGAAGAAAAAGTAAATGCAGAGATGACAGATATCCAATAGCACTTAAATGTTTTTTTTAATAACAAAACAAGTGTTTCTATTGTACAACATTGGGACAGTTACGGAGGAATATATTGGTTGGTGACTGGAATATATAGGTTCAGTATAAGTGATACAATCTATTAGCTCTATCAATGCTACCTCTATGCATAAGGAGGAAAATAAAACTCTTCTGAAGCCATAAATCCCTATGTCTACATAGCTAAATCAGAGAGCAGTGTATAAATGATCCATGCTTATGCATGGGTGATGTGCTAAATGGCATCAAAAGCTTTGCCAACTATCAAACATATCCACTGCTGGTTTTCCTCATGCCTAAAGTTCCCATCATTATCAATTATTCTTTTAGTTGAAGACATTTTTTCCCCCCTAGGAACTCTTGATTAAATTACAAAAACTTAACTAAGAAACAAAACATATAAACCTATCAGTACATATTTCTTTAAGGGGCCTACAGTCAAGTAAGTCTAAACAAATTACCTGATCTCATTTCAACAGCCATGATTTTTGTCTTTGGTATATTTGTAGTACCAAAGAAGCTACTAGAAAGAGAGAAAATATTGGGCAAAATAAAGAAGAGGGGTGACTGGGTGGCTCAGTCGGTTAAGCATCTGCCTTCAGCTCAGGTCATGATTTCAGGGTCCTGGGATGGAGCCCCGTGTTGGCTCCCTGCTCAGCAGGGAGTCTGCTTCTCCCTCTCCCTCTGTCCTCCCATCCCGCTCATGCTCTTTCTCTCGCTCAAGTAAATAAATAAAATATTTTAAAAAATAAAGTAGAATCAGGTTTGTTGGTTTGTTTCACAAAAGCTACTAGATAGATGCTTCCATGACTCCCAAACATCCAGTTTCGTCATAATCTGCCTAAATGTGAGCACCACTATTCACAATCCTTGCTTCCTGTGAACTCGTTCCCTGCAGGAAATCAACAGTTAAAACTATTATCTTTACTTGGAACAGTGAGGTCAATAGTCATTTCTTCAGAGAAAACAGCCGCTAGCACTGCAATAGCCTTCCAAATATAACAGGTGGAAGCGAGTCAGATTAGATAAAAGTGTTAATTTATTTATAGCACAACAGAGGAGAAATCACAGATGCAACAAGTTTGCACATTTAAACACAAATCATTGACCCTGCCAGAGATTTAGGAAAGTAGATTTATTTCAAAGCTATGAAAAGAATTTTACTAAAAAATCGTGTGTGCTTGGCAACTTTCCTTCCCTGAAGATTTCTGGTATTCATGTCACTTTTCTTTTTTAAAACTTATGTAAAGTTGATTCCCCTGTCTTAGAGTCTCAAAACATATTCTGGGGAAAACATGGGTTCAGCTGATGATGGAGGTCATTTGCAGAAATACTCCACAAGTCATACAGAATGCTTTCAAAGGAAGCATTCAGTGGCATTCAGTCATTCAGTAAATACTTAGTGAGAAAACATTACCCTAAGAGCAGGGAATATAAAGATGAACAAGACACCTAACATTCCTGTTTCCATTGGACTTTCAGTCTATCAAGGTATAAAAAATGAAAGAAAAAAGTAAATACAGAAGAGAGTATTAGATAATTTATATATGATGAGCATGGAATTAAAATAGAGCAAGATTTCTGAAAATTGGGCCCCTATAATTCTTTGTGTGGGAGGGTGCTGTCCTGTACGCTGTAAGATGGTTCGAGCCTCCCTGGCCTCTATCCACTAGATACCCTATCTCCAATTTTTTCCCCACACATTTCCAAGTGTCCATAGGGGGGGCATGTTGTCTCCAGTTGAGAACCATGGAAATAAAGTGACATGATAGTAACTGCCTAGTTACTGGATGAATGGGAATTGATGGTCCTGAAAGGCCATTTAAGCTGAGATTTTAATGTCATAGAGGAGCCATCGATGTAAAGACTCAGGAGAGAATGATCCAGGCAAAGGGAATGGTTGGTGTAACAGCTCCAAGGTAGGAACAAGAGGGGGCAGGTTTGAGGGACAGAAAGAATTCCAGCAAGGAGAAGAGAAATGTGAGATGAGAATGGAGAGCAGAAGTCGGTTCACATATGGTTTTCCTACAGGTAAGGAGTTTTTATTTTATTCTAAGTATAGTGAGGTGCTGTTGGAGGGTTTTTATCAACAAAGTGATAAAACAAAAATTATGGACATGATGAATTATCATTAAAACATTATACTAGTGATAAGTTAGCTCCTAATGACAGAGATCGTATTTTACTTCTTAAGTCCCTTAATGCAGCTTAATTTTATCCAGTAAATGATTAATAAAATAAGTGTTTTATAAATAAATTAATGAATAGAGAATTAATTATGTATAATATTTATGAAAATAGGATAATTTATTGTATGTCTGAAGATAGGAAAGAGAAGAGATGGTCTATGCACAAGAGAAGGGAATGAGAATAAACACGTAAAATGTGTAAATGCCGATCTTGCTTCTATTAGATAGTAGTAATCTGTCCCTCCAGCTCTCCCATCCCCTGGACTCCCATATCCAGGCAACCACTACTTCTACTCTACTTAACCACTACTACTAACTCTACTATTATTTTCATCTTTCTCGGGTTTGAATTTCATTGCACTTTGGTCTCTGGGTGTGGTATCATAAAAAGATCTTTGTCCTCAGTTCCTAGAACAGAGCTCCTAAAACTGAAATTTCCTGAGGGATACAGGTGATAGGAGCATCTTTTGTTCTAATGAGCTGACTCTTGGTGGGCCCCCAGATTTCTTCAGAATGGGAGCTGGTCATCAGAAAGTCTAAAAATTGATTAGAAGTTTGGAAATTTTCATTCCATCCCCCAAAACCATCTCTCCAGGGGAGAGGGGCTGGAAATTGAATTAATCATCAATGGCCAATGATTTAATCAATCACAGCTACATAATGAATATTCCATGAAAACCCCTAAATGATGGGGTTCAGAGAGCTTCCATGTTAACAAATGCATCCATATGCAGAAAGGGTGGTATACCTCCAACTCCACAGGGACAGAAGCTCCTGTGCTCAGGATCCTTCTGGATTGGGCCCAAAGTACCTCTTTATTTGGCTGTTCATTTGTATCCTCTATAAAAAACCAGTAAATATAAGTAGAGCTCCTCTCCAAATTTTGCAAGTTGTTTTAGCAAATTGTTGAATCCAAATTGGAGTGCATTAGAACCTCCAATTATAGCCAGTCATTCAGAAGTACTGGTGGCCTCAGACTTGTGATTGGTGTCTGCAGTGGGGCGGGCAGTGGAGCGGGGTGGGCGGGGCAGTTTTGTGAGACTGAGCCCTTAACCTGTATGAGCTGACCCTATCTCCAGGTCAACAGTGTCAGAATTGCATCGAATTGTTGAGCATCCAGTCAGACCTGGAGAAGCTGTGTTGGACAAGACACCACTTATTTGGTGTCGGGGGAAAATAAAAAACTTTGGAGTTTACACTTTTCACCAAATTTGGAAAATTTTCCCTAAGGTTCTCAATCTCTTAAAAATTATCCCTCTCTCCTCTCCTTTGGGGAATCTAGTTACATATAGATTAGGCTGTTCAAAATTGTCCCAGAGCTTATTGGTCCTATCTTCATTTTAAGAATCCTCTTTTCCCTGTTTCATTTTGGATAGTTTCTATGCCTATATATAAATTTTATAAATACTTTCTTACAAAATCTAATCTACTTTTAATTGCATCTAGTGTTTGTTTTTTTTTCTGCATGATACATTGTAGCTTTAGTCTTTAGAAGTTTTTTTTGTTTTTTTGTTTTTTTAGGTTCCTTTAAGAAATATGGATAGATAGACCACTTTCCATGTCTTTACTTAACTTTTTATACATATGGAATACAGATATAAAACTGTTTTAATGCCTTATTTGGTAATCCTAACATTTGTGTCAGATCAGTTTTGATTAACTGATTTATCTCCTCATTTTGGGTTATAATTTCCTGCTTATTTGCATGCCTGATGATTTTTCACTGAGGAGCATACACTGTCAATTTTTCTTAATTGATTAGTGGATACTTTTGTGTTTCTAAAATATTATTGAGCCTTGTTCTTGGATGCATTTAAGTTACTTGAAAACATTTTGATTTTTTTCTAGTCTTACTTTTAAGATTTTTTTAGGTGAGACCAGCACAGTGCTCAGTCTAGGGTGAACTATTCCCACTATTCTAGGCACTGTTACCTTTAATTCTTTTGGATGATTCTTTCCCCAGCCTGTACTCAAAGTCTGCTGATCCCGAGTTTCCTCTCTCTCTCTCTCCCTCCTTCCTTCCCTCTCTTTCTCCCTCCCTGTCCTCCTTCCTCACCCCCCTCCCTCCTTCTCTTTTCAGGTTCCTGCTTTAGGGTATTCTGTCCTGTTGAATCTCACCATCTTGCTTTACCTGGACTCCACTTCATCTTCTCACCTCTGTGCCTCAGTCACACTCAGCTTGGGTTTCACTTTCCTACACGACAGCCTAGTTACCATCTCAAAGCAGTAAGCTGGGGCAACTGCAGGGCTTTCCTCATTTATTTTTTTGTCTTTGAGGAATCACCATTCTTCACTGTCCAATGTTCTGCATCTTCCAAACTGTTGTTTCATTTATTTTGCCATTTTTTGGGTACATCTTGGAGAGAGGAAATCTGGTCTCTATTACTTCTTGACTGGAAATGGAAGTCAAGATGTTTTCAAAAGATCTGGCCCACAGAAGCATCTCAACAAGTAATAATAGCTGAAATTTAATATGCATCAAACTTTTATACTTGGTCTTCTAGATATACAAGGACCTATACTAGGTTCTTTATGTACATGGTATTTTCTCTCCATGACCCTTTCCTACAACTCATCCCATCTATTTCTATTTTATGGGAAGTTTTATGGGTATAGACCTCTCACCTTGCTTTGAGTATAGCCTTAGGATTTAAATTTCATCCCTACTGAAGAAGGTTGAGAAAATGGGTTAAACACATTATCCCCAGTTAATTCTGTGACCCTTTGTGTTTTCTGCCTTAATCCATGATTGTTCCTTGCTCACAATATGGAATATTGTGAACTTCAAGATTAACCATTTTCTGTTTTAAATAATTGTATCTTCAAATTAAAACAAACAGGCCATTCAAAACACAATGTGAGTTTTTCTCAGAATCTCTAGAGAATTTATGTGCAAAGTCCACTATCAGGAAATCTCTGCAGGTGGGGCCTTGTTGCTACTGCTGTTACTTGGTTTGAGAATACTCTGAGGGATCTACACTTGCCATCATTTTCTCGCTTTTTGTTTTCCTTTGCTATACTTCTTAATCTGTCTTGGGCCTAGCATAGTTTCTAGTATTTATTTTGAAGCCTGAAACTTGGGTAGGAGAATATCCCCGTGCCCCTGCTGCTCCTCAGTGAGAGAAGAATTGACTTTATCTGCTCAGCATCCCTCAACTTCTATATAAGTAGCATTTGCTCTTGTGTCTCTGGCTGAAAAAAAAAATGAGTAAATATGCTTTTTTCAGCAAGTGGACTGAAGAACTGATCAAAGATAGCTGCTTGGTACTGATTCTTGCAAAGGGTGTTGAATGGCAAATCACTGCTGTTGTGAGTTACTGGAGTTAGTGTTTAGAAAACTTTTAGAGTACTTACGTGATCCAATTGAAGTACAGCTGTTACTGTCAAGTATTAGCTGGGATAGTTGGTTTTTTTTTTTTTTTTTCCTGTGAAATCCAGACTCTGAGAGTTTCTTTTATACTTTTTGCAAGTAATCATAAAGTATGGATTTTTATCCCCATTCAGTTTTGGAGTGAGTAGGAGAAAGAGAAATGACGGTCTTTCTGATTTTCTCTTCTCATCCCACAAATACAATGATGTCTGGCTCGAAGGGTGCCACTGACAACTGCACTAGTCATTTTTCTTTTCTTTCAAAGTGACAGAAATTCAGGTGAAACTAAACAGAAAGGGAAATTTATTGTCTTTGTAATTTTGAAGAGTCCAAAGTTAAGGGCAGCCGTAGGAACTTGGGTGTTTGTCACCAGAATTCACAAGATCTACATTTCTTGGTAATGTTTTCTCTTAGGTGGTTTTTACTCTTGGTCAGGTTTCTCTGTGTGATAGTAAAGACAGCCCCCGTACCCCCAGGTTTATATTGTCCTTAATGCCCTTAATCTCAGAAGGATCCAGATCCTTTTTTTCCAGTACCCAATCAATTTGTCTCCAAAAGCTCTGATAAACCCTGGTATGGTCACATGTCCATCTCTAGAGCAGTCAGCGTAGTAAGGGAATTAGGTTATAGGACTGTTGAAGTTTCCTTCCATGCTCATTCTGGAGGAGACCCACTGAGGCCAGCATACTAGAACCACCCAGAACAGTTCCTCCCAACAAATACTATTACCAGAGGAGAAAGAAAAAATGCTAGGCATACGAATGGAACAAATATCTACTCTTCATGCCTCAGGCGTGCTTCTGTGACATGTTTTACTCTATGTCACCTAAGCCCTAGTGTACAGCCAGAGTCCTCTGAGGCTCAAGGAATATGACACCTCTACTGTGGTCAGCACAGGACTTCCAGGGTTACAACATCAGCAAGATGCTAGGCTTTCTGCCATCTTATTTATTTTCTGTTCCTTATTAATCATCAATAGCTCCAACTAGGCATCATTTGTTATCTGAAGCTAGATTTTATTTTCTGTAGCACTATGGTGAAACCGTCATTTGTTTCTCTATATTCCTATCCACTTCCTTTCAATTTCTTATCTAGATGTTCTTCTATTTCTTGTAACTTTAATTTTTTGCTGTTCAAATTTTAAGATTATTTCTCTCTCTTTTTTTAGACACTTATTTATTGGAGAGAGAGAGAGAGAGAACGAGCGAAAGAGTGAGGGGGAGGTGGAGGGAAAGAATCTTCAAGCAGATTTTGTGCTGAGCAGGGAGCCCAATTCAGGGCTGAATCCTGGGACCCTGAGATCATGACCTGAGCTGAAACCAAGAGTCAGACGTTTAACTGACTAAGCCACCCAGGCATCTGTAAAGTCATTACTAAGTGTATATAAGTTTGATATGCCACATAAAGAGGTAAATAAATAATAACCATTTTGAATAAACATCAATAAAATGAATTCAGGATATCCACAAAATCCATGAAAATGGTAAGCTGAATGGCTAATACTGTGATAAAGGACTTTGCTAATAGTCACACTACAGGCATTAAGAATTTGCTAGGGTACTAATATAATGTTAGGCAATGAAAAAAAAAAACTCAAGAGAAGTAGATAACACTCATCTAGCTCTCCAGGACACGGCAATCTGATTCAGAAGATATACCAGCATTAAAAAAGCATTAACATAAGAAAGAACAGTTATTTTTTGTGTGTTATGGGGTAAGCATCACATATAATAGCAATTTATAGAGTGGAGCATTCAGTGAAGTCTTTGAGAGAAAAGCAAGACTTGTACAGTCTGAAAAAGTGATTTGCATTCATGGAGGGCATTTCCAGTTAGTGGCAAAGGAAAAAAGTTCAGAGGCGAGAATGATCTTACTCTACATGGGGTAAGGAGTAGTCCTAAGTCTGCTTGAGCAATATGTTAGCTTTATGCTAAATAACAGTGAGAATGCCTGAGAACTGCTGGTGGGTATGTGGCCTTATTAATATAAGAAGTTGGGAAGCAACTTCACAGCCAGGATTAGATGTTAGAAAGAGGCAACAAAGCTTGACACAGAATAGCTAAGTGGGAAGTCATGACTCTTAACCATTCACTATGAGGAGAGGTGTATAAAAACCATGCAGTCAAGTCAGCTTATAGGCTCCTGGTATGAATCCCAAAGAGCATAAGAGAAGTTCCTAGCCCAAGCAGGAAGACCATGACTACCAGTTTCTAGTCAGAAAGGAGGGCACTGACTGAAGTGGGTTGCTTCAATAAGCAAGGCTCCAAGTAGCCAGTGGAAAGTAGAATGTTGGTTCATTTCAATTCAATTCAACAAATACACAACCAGATTCTGGAAGGAGGAAAAATAACTGGAGACACAGAGGGATAAAACAACAGATTGGGGACCCTGGAAGAATGAGTTAAAAAGATGAGGACACAAGAAGCAGGACTGACCTTGCAATTGAGAAAACTACTGGTGAGGTTTGTTTCCTATTTACTACTGTCCTTCAGGACTAGAACTGAAATGTGGACATGAGTAAGATGGAGGCCACTAACCTGACACAGGAGAGCAGTTCTGTATTCTGATTTTCTATCTTTTCTTACATGTTCTTATTGATACTCTTGCAAAAAAATCTTTCACCAGAATTAATACTGTTTTTTTCTGCACTCCATTTGAGAGTAGACTTGACAGGCTGTGTGATTTTAGGCAACTTACTTAACCTCTCTGAACTTCATTCTACTCCTCTATAAAAATAAAAACAATAATAACTGTTTCTTAGAGCTTTGAAGATTAAATGATATAAAATATATCCTGGTAAACAGCACAAAGCTATACCAAGTTCGTGCTCATTAATGCAAGTTTCCTTCAGTTCTTCACCACTTCCTTTCTTCTTCTTGCCTTCGTATCTTTGCTCAAATGTCTCTTTTTCAGTGAGGCTACCCTGATAACCACATTTAAATTGCAACATCTTCCTCCATGCTCTAGCATTCCCAATCCACTTTACTAAGCTTTACTTTATTCCCATTTAATTTGATCACATGATTCATTATTTATGATTATTGTCCATCTTCCTTACTGAATGGAAGCTCTATGAAGAAAGAAGCTTTTGACTGTTTTGTTCACTACTCTATCCCAAGTTCTGGCACATGATAAGCTCTTAATAAATATTTATTGAATTAATCAAGGTTGTATTTTACAAAATAAATCTGAGAGATGTACATTAGTAACTTCACAGAACTCATTAAGGGATATGGTTGAAGAGTTTTGATAAGAAAAGAAATTAATCACTTTTTTCTTTGATTGGGAGATGATACTTATGAGAGAGAATCCAAAGCTAACTCTGAAATAAAATTGGATAAAAATCAACCAAAGTAATTTCAAAATGGGGAAATCTTTGTTAAATCTGGTAATTGGAATGGGGATCAGGGAGATGAATTTGGTGATAGATACTAACCCTAATGTTAAGGGGTATGGGAAACCTCCTAAAAAAAACATTTTTACAATAAGGAGATACAAACAACCCAGAGTAATTGATTAGAAAAACAATTCATGTGTGTACAGGTTTCTGTACATATTATTTATAGTGTAAATAAGTATTATTTGGTCCAGTAAGGGGATAGACAATCAGAACATCAGAGAGAGCTGCTGAAGTGCTTAATTTTCACTCTAATCAAGGAGAGAACTGGTAACAGCAGTAGTGAGGAAAGAGGAAATGATCTGGAAAAAGAGATAAAATTCAGAAAGTCTAGATGGACCCTGCAACTCATGTTGAGATGATAGTAATGATGACCATGATAAAATAATAAACAAACAAAACACAACAACTACAACAAAAAACCCTCCCCCCAGAACCCCACAGTTATTTTGGTAAATTTTTTTTAAAGATTTATTTATTTGAAAGAGAGAATGAGAGAGAGAGAGAGCACATGAGAGGGGGAAGGGTCAGAGGGAGAAGCAGACTCCTCGCCGAGCAGGGAGCCCGATGCGGACTCGATCCCGGGACTCCAGGATCATGACCTGAGCCGAAGGCAGTCGCTTAACCAACTGAGCTACCCAGGTGCCCCATATTTTGGTAAAATTTATAAGTCTTTTTGCTTGACTACAGTTTGTGAAAGACAGTTTTCAAGTCATATATAATGCACATTATTGTATAATTTCCTTGAACATATATAAATCTTATCTGGAAAGTTTATATGACTTCCCAAACTGAAAACACATTTTTGAAAAGCATTTTAAATTCACTGCCACATTTTCCAAAATACTATCAAATAAATAATTAACATCTATAATTATTTACGAAAAGTCACAAAATGTAATTAAAAAATTCTTTCCAATATTCACAAACATCTGTTTTAATTTAACTTTAGTAGCCAAATTGTTTGGCATTTAACTCTGAGTCTTCTTTATCCATTCCGACTAACAGATTTCATGGGCACACACGCTGCTGGTATACAGAAACACTGATCTCTCTCTCTCTCTTTCTCTCAAAATGTCTGTGTGTCTGTGCGTCTCTCTGTGTGTGCATTTTATAAAGAAATGACCATGGAAAAGAAAGTGAAAGATCGATAGCAAGTAAGAAGTGGTTTCATTTAGTCATTATTAGGCTTTTTATTATATTTTTTCTAGTAAGCATTGAGGCTCAGAAAGCAAGAGAAGAAAGTAGTGGGATTTTGTTCTTCCATGGATTCGTGATTTCAGCAATTTAATGAGGATAAGACCAACGAGATCATTTTTATGAACAAGATGATATAAGTCAGAAAAATAAACTCTATATGATGAATTTTATGTGGTATGTATTCTACAGCCTTTGCCCTCATTTTTTAAACCAACATTGGACATATTTTGTAGAATGAGATGCTTAAAACTCAACTCTGAGCACCACCCTTCAAGGAACTCCCTCTGTTCAGATGGCAGTACTATCAAATGGCCGGCCGTCACTGACTGATTACACAATGGTGGGATTCAACTCTCTTGATTAGCACTTAGGGTAAGGAACACTCACTCTGATATCTCAAATCATACTTGCCAAAAAAAATGTGAGTCTATTTTTTTTTGAAGCAGAGATAATGTATAATGTAGATAATGTATATATAATATATATGTATATATATTACAGTTAATGGAAGTATTACTAATTGGAAGTAATTCTTTTGGTAAAAACAATAATGCAAATGGGAAAGGATAATTTCATCAGTAAGGACTGTAGAGACACGGGTTCCCTCTTTCTTTATACAAATTTAATATAAAAAGTACACTGCTTCTTTAATTTAAAAAGTACAACCAGTGAAGCCCGCAAAGTTGGACTTGCCTAAAATGATGGTTACTGTTACATTCCTTTGTAGGAGAAGATACAAGATTGACATAATGTTTTCATATACAGCATCTTCTGAAGACCAGTGCTTCACTAGCACATAACCATTACCTAAAACTGGTATAAAATTGTTGAAATTTAATTTGAAGGCGGTTTAGAGTTTTGAAGTAGTACTTCTATGAAAACTTGATATCTGCCCCCATTCACAAATGACCAAAGGGAAGAAAAAGGGGAGAATCACTACACTCGATCACTCATTAGGCTTTTATTTACACTTTAATTGTGAAGATACTAATTAATTTAAATTAAAGCCTCCAGTTTTTATGACATTGGTGCTTGTCAGCAATTAATGATAATATATTTAATTTCATAAGTATATATAAATTAAAGATAATCTTGATTTTATATCAAACATCTAAGCTCAGTCAAAGCATTCAATTTTATACTCATCAGTTACTACCTTTAATTTATTAGTGACACATTCAACATGCATTATTGAGTGTCTTTATTTTTCCAGCTTCCATGTTATACACTCGAAATATAAAGCATGAAAAAAGTGTTTGCTTAATTAATATGCTTGTTGTTCTGCTATATTGCAGATGTTTTGTCTTTAGCCTAATACTTGGTAATTTTAGAGAGACGTGGGAGGAAAATTTAGTGTGGCATTCTTTCACCAAAAAGTAAAAAGTTTGGGTATCAATTGTATAAGATTGCATTTCATAGTTCTTTTCAAAGCTATTTGCATTGGCATTGGTAAAACAGTGTCTCCTGCTAGTTAGCTGCAAAGCTCCCTGAGGACACAGTGCCTTTAGATGAAATCAAGTTTACTTTTCTGACACTTTCTGAAGATTTGTGAAATTTGTATTATTAAAAATATGAATTTATATGACTAATACATAAATACTCAAGAATCCCGAATTTTCTCTTTATTCCTATTGTACCAGAAAGCACAGGGCAAATCAGAGACTGCAGTATTACATAAAAGGTGTTTTGGGGGATTGGTAGGAGACCACAAAACATCCACCATCAATAAAAATCCATTTTATAGGAAGTTCTCCTGGTAGGATTATGGAGGAAATGTTTTTCTATTTTCAAATAAGCTTGGGAAATATTGGATTAAATGGAAAAACATATTTCCATATTCTTGGGCTTCTTAAAGCTTTTAATATTCTAATGTGCATTGTGAATCTCTAAGACAGGTGTGCTCAGCTTTTCTCAAGTCAATATGGTCAAAGGACAGGTTTTGTTTGTTTATTTTTTCCTACAGATCATCTACTGGAATGACGGTTCCAAAGAAAACACTTTGAGCAAGCTGCACAGCGTGCTGAGTAGCTTCAGAGATTAGACAGAGATTTAAAAGGCAAGTGTATCTACATTTTAATACTCAAACATCTGATATATCTGCTGCTCTTTGGAAGAAAAACATTGTCTTTGTAGAAAATGATAAAAATCAGTGAGGGTCTGAGGGTGGGTGGCATTCAGACTGTGTTTGTGGGAACAGTTCGCAGATGTGCATTTTAGCATCTGAGTGGTCACATTCCTCCAGTGAACTGGAATTATATATATTAGCCAAATGAAAAGAAACACTTTCTTAGAAATTTTAGTCTACTTTCAAACTGCAGCTTACTCTACTCCAAATATTCTCCTATTCACCACCATGCCTCCAGTTTGTTAAAACTGTAAATGTCACTTGCCCAGATTGAGTGGAAGTTAGTAAAGTAGATCTGATGCATTATTTATATTTCAACTTCATATCACACTTTTGGCTGAAGAGCCCAAGGCTCTAAGAACTTTTCAATAAAGCAAAAATAATAGAAGTTAGTCGGAGACTGGAGAAGTTAGGACAAGGAGAGTGAGAATGAGAGACATAGGAAAACTTAAATACTGACAAATTATTCAGAGCCCCATTTATTAAAATAGCAGAATATCAAGTGATAGTAATATACTAATATACCAAAATAAAATGGCACGGAATTAGATGTGTCCTCTAATTATATGTATAGTATTGATTCCAAAAGGGCAGGACGTGTCAATGACAGCTGCCTACAAACAAGAAACTGGAGGTGTCATATGCTCTCCACCCCCCCAACCATAGACAACTTATTATGCATTCCTCCCCACTATGTTGAAACTTCCTAAATTGGAAAGTATTTAATCTTTCACCATTAATATCCAGATAATCACACTCCTTTTCATACTTTTCTGAGATTTTCATAAAAGATCCTAGGTTTTCTCCTATTATTGAGAGCCACTGATTCACTTCCTGCAGTATGGGAAGAGTTGGACTGATGTATTCCAAACATACCAAGGACCCTGACGATTGGAGAGAGCATAGGATAAAGAAGTATTTGACTTTCCTCTCAGGTTAAAAATTGTTTTTTTTTTTCACAAAAAGAGCAGGACTGGCAACTAGCAGCTGAAGAAATAAGAGATACAGACTGGTTTGTTTATAGAGCTGGGGCTCTGAATGCAGATGGCCTCACACTTCAAGTCATATCTCTATCCCTCCTAGCTGGGCCACCTTGGGCAAGTCATATAAGTTGGGCAAGTTACGCTAAACCAAGCTTCAATGTCCTTATCTGTGAAATAGGGATAATCATAGTATCTACCTCATAGAATTGTTGGAAGAATATACTGGCTTATTTTACATAAAGTGCTTTGAATATTGCCTAGCATATAGTAATAGCTTAATAAATAATTATTGCCATTGTTTTGATTATTACAAGCAAATTTTCTCCATTAACTATTCCCTTTCTTTCTTCTATATCAAGCTCTCCTCTGCATTGGCTCCTCCCTTTTAGCCTGATTTCCCGGGTGTACAAATAAGTGTCCCATGAATCATGCTTCCAACTTAATCTACCATCCCATCTTTCTCCTTCCCTTCCTGCCACAATTCATTAAAGCCTGGCCTCCCTCATTCCTCCCAAGTGCAAGCTGTCCTTAAACCTGTCATTTGACTCATACTGCTAGTGTACCACTGAAGCAGCTTTCACTAAACTCACCCATGACTTCCTACTCTTAAATGCAGCAAGCCCATGCATAGTCTTGCCACCTTTGCCTTTGATAAACTTAAATTCTTCTCCTTGTCATGGAAACCTGTTCCTCTTCAGTCACTTAACTAGTTCTTCCCTCTGTTTGCCACTTAATTATAATCATTCCCCTAAGCTGCTACCCTAGGCATCTTTAAACTCAATCCACATACTTTCTACTTGGGAATCTCTTTTACTCTTTAAGTTATATCTTGCTAACTTCCAAATTCTCTTCACTAGATGTAACCTATTTCTTGATTTTCAGCTACCAATTACATTGACATTTTCACATGGATGCCCCATCAGCACCTCTAACTCAGCATGTGTTTTCCCATTTCTTGATTCTCTGATTCATCCATTATAATGCTGCCAGATTTAGTATTCATCTTTCAAACCACTCTTCAAATAGAACCTCCTTTATAGAGTCTTCTAAGAGCTCCGAGTAAAATTTTACCAGTACTCTAATCTTTGAGTCTCTTTCTTATTTATAGTTATTTTTACCCATATATAAATTTTAACCCACCACTAACTATAAGCTGTTAAGAGCCCAACATATCACTATAATTACCAAAGTACTTCAAAAATGACAGAATGAACAAAAAATATGATATTTAATGAATAGATTGTTGAATTGGATGACTGAATGTAAAGCAAGACATTACCTCTTGAAATGGTAAATGAGATGCAGTGATTACATGATTTGCACAAAAACATACGAGCATAGTACAATTACAGATGTTGGAGTAGAAGATTCTAATGACTATGATAACAACTGCTAAAGTGAATATTTATATATACCTTTTTATATATAATGTGTATACATATAATTAAATTTATAAAATATCAAAGTATATAATTAATTATAAACATATGCAATTAAATATGTGCAATATATAAAATATATTTTGCATGGTATTTCAGACATGCCATCACCTGTGCTATTTTTGTGATGATCAGTACCAGAAGGCAACAACTGAAGATGATTCATCCTCGAATAATATTATGTGCTCAAGGGCATTTGAGAAAAAAAATTATTTTTAAATTGTTACATTTGAATCAAAGAGCTAGGAAGGACTGGGAAAGTCATCTACTTTATACCTCTGCCTCAGGTTTTAAAGTTTTTACATTCTATTGGAATGATCAATTAATATTCAGAGAAAGAGAATGCCCACCGAGTTCCTGACAATGTGCTTCACAATGTCCCTAGATTTTTATTGTTTAAATATTTTCATCATTTTCAGTGTATAAAGCTTAAAATTATCAGGGACATTCACCAAAGCCAGATTAGCTAATTAGATAAAATATCTCTGTTATTTTTAAAGGAAAATACTACCTTCTAACATTTGAAATTATATTTTAAAGGTTGTTATTGGCTGTTTCCTGTTGGCTAAATCATGTATTAAACTATTAGATCCTTTTCACTTTTTACATATCTGTTGAAAATATTGTGATGAATTTTATGTCCGAAATAGAGTCTGGGTTTTGACAATTAAAGGCCTTGTTGAATCATAAACACACACACACACACACACACACACACACACATCTTTACAAAAACTGTTTTCTTCTTTTGTATGCATACATTCAGAGTTTATAAAAATGTAAGCAGTACATTTGGTTTTAAATATCTATTTTGCTGTTCACCACTACATTACCATCAAAATGCACTTTTTCTTTCTAAGGTTAAGCATCAGCATTGCTGCTTAAATCATAATGCCTTGCAATAATCAGTGATTTGTAAATCACTTTGTAATTGGCACAGTGTGCAGTTTCTAGAAAAGGTATGTTTCCTGTCTGAGCCTCTCAGAGTTGTTCAAGTGGTAAAGTCATCTGATAGTTGTCTCTAGGACATAGTTTGAATGGAATCAAAAAGTCCTTCCTAGATCAAAGTTTCTACAGATTATGTGATGACCAGGAACCTCTGCTGCAATCAGTCCTTCAGGTTAATGCCTTCGAGTTTCTGAAATAATAGGAAAACTAAGTATTTGCCGAAGAATCAAATGCATTTTTAGACATGCTGAAGGAGAAAAAATGTGGATAACTATCTGCCTCTTTCACAATTAAGAAAAGCAAAATTCTGCAATTCTATTCCAACCAAACTAAAAATGTCAAGTGGTATTTAACAACACGAAGGCACATTTTGGATGGGCTCTGTGAGAGGAGACTGGAAGGAACACTTGAGAATTCAATGCAGTAAAGTTGGGTACTTCCTAAAATTGTTCTCTAATATCTGGATGAGAAGAAATCAGAAACCATTCATGCATGTTTTAAGAAAAACAAAAGAAAAAAAGAAAATGTGAAAAAAGTCTTCCAGCTATAATAAACTTCAAGCAAAAGTAGAGATGTAACCTGAATTTTAAAATAAATTTTTTGATTTTTCAACTCATGAAAAAGGATATGAAACAGGCTCAACCATATTATATCCCAAAATGTCTGTTAAAGTGTGACCTTTACTCAACTAGTTTTTCAACAGTTCTAGAATTACAAATTCAGGTCTTGATTTTTCTACATATTTCATATTTAAACACGTCTGGGATGGAGGTAAGAAAATAGCCTTTTTTTTCTTGTACAAGAACACTAATGCTGTCTGAAAGCCTAGGCCTTAGTTCTTTCTATGCCTCAAAAATGGAGATAAAAGGTATAGAAATGTTACTGTTACCATAACAACAACAAAAAAAACAAGTAAGTAATGAAGTGGATATGCAAATTGTTCATTTATCTTGACATTAGCTTTCAGAATTCTTCCCTATAAACATGACAAAGAAATTTGACAAACATCTTTTATACCTTTCACTCTTTATCCTTTCAGTAAAAAGGAAGTTAAAAAAAAAAAAAGCTAGCCAACTTTTTTACAGTGCTGTTTACTATGAAGATAAAAGTTGGATTTAATAGCTTCCTCCACAAGTACTACCCCCTCCTCATTCCTGACCCATTTTGGGGATCTCTCTGGCTCTCTGGTGTACTTCCCACATGGCTGTCAGAGGTTACAGTCTACTTTGGAGGCCATGCCTCTGCCCAGAGACAGTGCTTTCTACTTCTATCAAATGACTGTCCCATCTATCTAAATAGCTATGGATGGAGGAGGCCTTCCTGGAGTAAAGACTTTTTTTTTTTTTTAAAAAGATTTTATTTATTTATTTGAGACAGAGAGAATGAGAGAGAGAGAGAGCACATGAGAGGGGGGAGGGTCAGAGGGAGAAGCAGGCTCCCCGCCGAGCAGGGAGCCCGATGCGGGACTCGATCCAGGGACTCGATCCAGGGACTCCAGGATCATGACCTGAGCCGAAGGCAGTCGCTTAACCAACTGAGCCACCCAGGCGCCCCTGGAGTAAAGACTTTTTATCAACCCTCTTCCCTTTCTGGGTTATTATCCCATCTATTTTCCTCTGAAGTAGACCTCTAGAAACCTCCTGACTTCCCTGTGCTCCATGCAAAGCCTTTTATGAACCTCAGGATTTTTTTTTTTTTAATTATTGACAATTCATAGAATTGCATGATATGAGTTCCCTGTTTTCCTTATTTAATCGAAATTATTACCTCTTTGTTTATTACTAAGGACTAAAGAGAGCCCAAGGACAACTTAACAAAAAACACACAGATCAAAAATGAAAAAAATCAAAAACCCAAACCAAAAACCCTCTTAAATCAAATTCTTACTCCTTTCAAAAAGCTGGATATTTCCCTCATAGTCTACTTCTGTGCAATTGCACCTTTGTTCCAGTGAAATCTAGAGTATCTCAAATAAACGTTTACTTTTCTTTTGTGACCTTCACAAAATCAGGAAATTGATTCATTCATTCAATAAAAATTTTACTGAACACATATTAAGTTCTAGGTGACAGGCATAGAGTAATGAACCAAAAGGATAAAAATCATTGCCTTTGTGATGTCAACAGATTTTTGTCTTCCTGCTTCCATATCGCTATAGATTATATCTTTGTAAAGCATGATTCTACTTATGTTATTTCATTGCTCAAAAATATTTAATGGCTTTCGATTTTTACCAAATGAAAAATAAAATCTAAGATCCCTACCATTTGTCCTAAGTATCCTCTTGCTGTTCCCCAAACAAGCCTTGCATATTAGTACTCCATGACACTCCACTCCAGATACTCTCCCCTCTCCCATGATCTCAACTAAGGGGCGATTATTGCCAAGTTCAAGTACTTCATGATATCAGAATTAAACCTGTCCCATCTAGGTATGGTCTATCTCAGTTGTGACCTACCTAGAATTTTATTCATTATTTCTCTTAAGAAATTTATGCCATTAATTTCTATAATACAGCTATTCATATCCTTCTCTTCCTAAAGCATTGCAAAGTTTTGAAGGTAGTTAATATGTGTTGTTCTATCTTTCAACCATTCTTCACCATTTGGGCCACTGATAGAGCATGAAATGTAAATAATTCTCAATAAATTGTGAATAAATCACTCTGTTATTGCTATTTAATATCTGTATTATTCTTTAGGTTTGCTACTCTATGCCATATGTGGATTTTAGATACAGAGATAAATGTAAGTATGATTTAGGAGAGGGATACACAAAAGCAATGGAATTAAATACCTAGTCCACTAAAAATTATGAAGCCTAATTTCCCTCATGAAAAACCCACATCCTAGGAAAAAGGTCGGGACTAAAGAAAACAATATGAGCTTATTCATGTCTCAAAGATGCTTCCTGGAGCAATAGTGAAGGGGCTAGTCTGCCGTACACAGGAAAATAAAATAAATGCTTGAGTGACTGAGACTTAGATTTGTGGCAATTTATAAGATATATCACTTCACATTAGCCACAGCAAATCTCAGGGAACCACATCTTTGGTTCTTTCAGGAACCAGGAGGCAGGCACATTTTATTATTATCCTTGCATTACTTTCATAATAAAGTGAGGGGGATATTTTAAATAATAATTCTATTGTCAAGTTAGGCCACTGGATATTTCAGAGTTGACAAGTGAAAATTTTGTCAACTCTGGTATTATTTTCAGGCATTTTCAGGTATTACTTGGTAAGGCCACTGCTGACTTTAGTATGACTCAGTGTCCTAAAAGAGACACCTGCAGAAGTTACCTCAAGTGCCTGATTTCCCTTCAGAAAATGGGAACTAAATTACTTGCACAGAGAATCTGAACTAATGATTTCTTCCTTTTGCTGTGTCCCAGTTGGGCGCTCAACCCACTTGCTTTCATCGTATACTTCATTTCAGCATATTCATTACTGCTCGAAGGAGGAGACTCCCAGAATCTTGGGTTGGTCTGTTAATTCTCCATGTGAATCCCTTTTGGGCTGGAGGTTCAACAACTGCAGTTGTAGGCCATGGTGTAAAGTTGCACAAAAATGAGGGCTCAGGAAATATCTTGATGCTTTCCAATGATATGATGCTCTGTGCATCTGTGAACAGTGCAAAAATCATAGCAATGCCAGTGAGTATCACATTTGTGTTCTCCATCTTTTGCCACTATGGATCAGTCTGTTTTTACGTCTATGGTAGCTGCTTCCTCATATCACTCTAGCTTTCTATTTCAAAAGTAAATAATCTAGGCTCTAGTTCTCACAGGTTCATTTTCTTGGGAAAACTCATTCATCTCTCCAAATATCCATTCATCCTCCCCCCTTTTTTTTATTTGTTGAGTACCTACCATATTCATTGCTTCTTAAATTAGGAACTATGGAAGTTCAAATATGTAATGCGGAATTACCTTTCTCCAGCAGAGTAAGATGTAGTTGAATGTACATACGAAATAACTTCTACAGAGATTCAAATAGTACACGTAACCCTGGTAATTGCAGTTGCCTAGTTTTGTAAGTGTAATTTTGATTTGGATAGTTTTAAAATACAGTGTCATTGATTTCTTCAGCATGAGAACAATTCCAACTAAAATTTTTATAACCAGATCAGCCTCTTTGTTAATGAAGGATGTTGATCTTAACTAATGCTTGATATGTTGAGTATGAAAATGTATTTCAGTGTGGTATTATTAAAATAATCTCAGCCATGTTCAAATGGAACATTATTTATAGACTCTCTTTAAATGGCATTGCTCTCTCAGGTGCCCTACTCAGGGGCCCTAATAACCTGCCACATCATTTTCAATGGGTCAGATCCTTCCCAGGGTCTCTGTGTGGATGTGTCTGAAGATCCGCCTGCAGTTGAAGAACTCTGTTGCCTTGCTGAGCATCTTTCTGCCCTGAAGCTGAGCATCATGCTTGAGTTTCTCATTTAGGTAATTGACACTTAGGTCTTATGAATTGAATTGTCCTCCCTTAGATAATTGAAGCAGCAGAGTCTCCTCTTAGGTCCTCTTTATTCAAGCATCATCTCTACACTGAAAATTACATATAAAATAATTTTATCTTTTCTCTTGAAAATTGGAGATCTGATCTGTCTAGCAATTATTTAGCCTTCCCTTCTAGTTAATTCTGCTATCCATTTTCACTGATGTCTTAGATGACTGTAGCATTCATTATCAAAAAAAGTGATGCTGATGTATGTTTATATCTGGGGAGGCAAAGTTGTCAACTAAGCTTAGGCAGACGATATTTGTGCCTTATTATTACTATTTTAAGGCTCAGACTATATATAAAGAATATGGTCATGTATTTAATAATTATAAAGCTCAGGTTCAAGTTCTTTTTTTTTTTTTTTTTAAAGATTGTATTTATTTGACAGAGAAATCGAGAGCACAAGCAGGGGAAGCTGCAGGCAGAGGGAGAAGCAGACTCCCCGCTGAGCAAGGAGCCTGATATGGGGCTCGATCCCAGGACCCTGAGATCATGACCTGAGCCGAAAGCAGTCGCTTAACCAACTGAGCCACCCAGGTGCCCTTCAGGTTCAAGTTCTAACTATTCTTCAGACTTAACTTCTCCTCTGTAAAGGAAGAGTAATAATAGAATGTTTATGATAATTAAATGACATAAAGGTATAAAGTGCTTGGCAAATGCAGTATATAGTAAGTACTCCATAAATTGTAGCAATGATGATAATAGTCTATGTAGGTTTAAAATACGTTAAGTCAATATTAACATCATATATCCATATCCATGACATGCAGCTTTAATTAGTGCCACACCCGCTCATCTCCCATCTCCATTTTTTAAAACAGGGGTCAGAAAACACTTTCTATAAAGAACCAGGTAGTATTTATATTAGGTTTCATGGGACATACTGTGTCTGTTGCAACCACTGAACTATGTTGCTGTAGCATGAAGGCAGCCATAAACAATAAGTAAATGATGGGTATGCCTATGTTCTAATGACATCTTATTTACAAAAAGAGTCAGCAGGCTGGATTTGGCAAGAGAGCTATATATAGTTCCCTGACTGCTGTGGACTGAATATTTGTGCACACCATACATTCAAATGTTGAAGTCTAATCCCCATTGTAATGGCATTTGGAAGTGGGGACTTTGGAAACTGATTAGGTCATGAGAGTGGAGCTCTCATAAATGGACTTAGTGCCCTAATAAAAGAGACCCCATATAATACCAAAAACATGATCCATTGAACAAATAATTGTTGAGATGGACTTCATTAAAATTAAAAACTTCTGCTCTGTGAAAGACAAAGTCAAAACAATGAGTAGATAACTATGAACCGGAAGAAAATACTTGGAAAAGACACATCTAGTAAAAGACTATTATCCAAAATACACAAAGAATTCTTAAAACTGAGCAATATAAAAAAAAGAACAATCTAATTTAAAAAAAAAATGGGCCAAACATCCGAACAGAAAACTTACCAAATAAGATATATGGATGGCAAATAAGCATAGGAAAAAATGTCCCATCATCTTTGATACATCATCAAGGAAATGCAAATTAAAACAACAATGAAATACCACTACCTATCTAATAGAATGGTCAAAATCTGGAACACTGACAACACCAAATGGTAGCCAGGATATGGAACAATCTCATACGTTGCTGGTACAAATTCAAAATGGTACAACCACTTTGCAAGACAGTTTGGCAGCTTCTTACAAAACTAAAAATACTCTTACCATATGATCTAGCAATTGTGCCCCTTGGTAAGTTGAAAACTTATGTCTACACAAAAACCTGCACATGGATGTTTATAGCAACTTTATTCATAATTGCCCAAACTTGGAAGCAACAAAGATGTTCTTCAGTGGATGAATGGATAAATAAACCGTGGTACATCCAAACAAGGGACTATTATTCAGTTCTAAAAAGAAATGAGCTATTCAAGCCATGAAAAGACATGGAGGAAACTTAAATACATATTACTAAGTGAAAGAAACTAGTCTGAAAAGGCTATCTACTGTATGATTGTAACGATAAGAATGCTGGAAAAAGCAAAACTAAGGAGACAATATAAAGATTTGTGATTTTGCCAGGAGTAGAGGGAGGGTGGGGGAATGGATTAGCAAAGAGTAGGGAATTTTTAGGGCATGGTAAATACTCTACATAATATTATAATAATGGCTATATGTCATTATACATTTGTCTAAACCCAGAGAATGTAAAAACTCAAAGTGAACTCTAAGGTAAACTATGGAGTTTGGGTGATATGATGTCAACATTAGTTCATCCTTGGTAACAAATATACCACTCTGGTGAATGATATTGATAACAGGCTTGGTTATGCACATGTTGGCATTTGGGATGTATGAGAAATCTCTGTACTTTTCTCTTAATTTTGTTTGAAACTAATAATGCTCAAAAATAAATTATTTAAATATATTTTTAAAAAGAGACCCAGGAGAGCTCTTTCACTTTCTGCCTGTGAGGGCATAGCAAAAAGGTAATCATTTGTGAACCACTGGTTCTCACTAGATACAGAATCTCCTGGTACCTTGATCTTGAATTTCCTGTCCTCCAAAACTGTGAGAAATAAATGCTTGTTGTTTAAGTAACCCAGTCTGTGGTATTTTTGTTATAGCAGCCCAGGTGGGCTGACACCCACACTGTTCTAAATCATTGACAGTTTTTCACAAAATTCTCCAATTCACATATCTCCAACATAATGTTCCTAAATTCAACTGGTAAAATGACAAATGCCTGTCCATGATGGAGTTTTAGTAAAGAAATGAGGGTATGTAATGATTTTTTTTAAAAGACAAGTAAAGATTGAGTTAAAGAGATTTCGTTTATTCTGTCTGTCCTTTCTTCTCTTTTGTGTTAAAACATTTAACTGAGGAATTGATGGTGATAGATGATGCAAGTTAATTTTTAATGATTTTATTTGATCATATAAAACCTGGCTCTATCCAATAGAAATTGCATGCCAAGAGAGGTAGTGCAAAATTATTATTTTAATTTCTGAAAAGAAATACTTTATTATTAGAAGGTAGAGGGGTGCGTGGTGGCTTAGTCAGTTAAGCATGTGCCTTTGGCTCAGGTCATGATCTCGGGGTTCTGGGATTGAGCCCCGCATCCCTGCTCAGCGGGGATCCCTTTCCCTCTGCTCCTCCCCACAGAAGTGCTCTCTCTCTCTCCTCTCAAATAAACAAATAAAATCTTAAAAAAAAAGAATGGAGAACTATATTTATAAAGTGACTAGGAAATTTAAGGACTTTTAGTCCAACCCTTAACTTATGCATTAACTGCCATTCTAGCATATCTCATAGATTCCAAGTAAGTGAGATGAACACTTCTAATATCACTACCTCAATGAAAGCTTGTTGTATTTTTACAGCTGTAATAGAAAATGTTCTTTTTTACATAAAGTAAAAATGGCTCTTTCTTCCTGTAACTTCCAGAACAGAGATGTTCCTTATTTACCCTCCAGGATCACACATAAACAATTAAAAGTCTTATCCATATAATATCTTTTCATATTTGAAAACAGTTCTCATCCACAAAGTAAAATAGAACAAAATCCAAAACCTCACATCCACTTACCAAGATAAATTTTTCCTGGTTCCTTCGATTTTTCTTTCAATCTCTAATACCTATTTCTTATCCTCACTATTAGCAGATGATTTCCTTTGAAATTTCATTGATAAAATGTAAGGACTCATATGAGAAATATCACAGGTTCTGATTATCACATTATCAGCATTTGCATGTCTATAATCATTATGTTGAAATTTTTTATCATTTCATTAAAGATGATAATTAAGATTGTTATAAAAGAAGAAATGGGGCGCCTGGGTGGCTCAGTTGGTTAAGCAACTGCCTTCGGCTCAGGTCATGATCCCAGAGTCCTGGGATCGAGTCCCACATCAGGCTCCCTGCTCGGCAGGGAGTCTGCTTCTCCCTCTCATCCTACCCCCTCTTGTGCTCTCTCTCTGTCTCAAATAAATAAAATAAAATCTTTAAAAAAAAAGAAGAAATATATCATGTTTTTAGATGACTTAATGTTGAAAACGTGCTCCCTATTTAATTCATAAATCCATAAATTCCTTTGGGCTTTTTGATGTGGTTTTTGTCAAAGAACTTTTCAAAACTTTTACATATATTTTACAGAGAAGAATAAAAATCCAAAAGGAGCTAAGTCAATTTGATCAAGAAAAAAAAAAAAAAAACAGAAGGTAATTGTGTTACCACAGTTAAGGTTGTCATAAAGCCATTTTAATAAAAAGTGTGGCAGAAGTACAGGAAGAGATAATTATACTAATGGAAGAGAATCATTCACTTAGAATAAGGTAGCACCCACCGATCAATAAAGAAAGAATAAATTGTTACATGACATTGGGAAATCTGGTTCACCATATGGAGAAAATTATTGTTGGGTCCTTCACCCTATGCTATATACAAAGATTCTGATGGACTAAATACCTAAATATGATAAATAAAAATATGAAGCTAATAGAAAAAACATAGCAGAGTATATTTGCGATTTAAAAGTAAAAAACAAGAAATATAAGGTAAGAATTTAATGGTTTAGCCACATCAAAATCAAGGACTTTCGTTCAACAAAAGAAAATTTAAGCAAAATTGAGATACAATGACAGAGGGGGAGGATTATTTAACATGTCTAAGACAAACAAAAGATTTTCAACAAGAGACAGTTTACAGACATATTGGGAGAAACTATTAAAAATGTCTAAGACCAAGAGATTAATATTGATGATATACAAAGAATATTATTAAATCATCAACTAAAAACACTGAAATTAAAAACAAAGAGTCAAATGTGTTAAAGGAAAATCTTCAAAGTGGGAAATCTAAACAGTTAATACTGTGTATGAATAGATGCTCAAATTCACTGGTTACCAGATAAATTCAAATTAAAAACCAATGAGATACACTTTATACCCATAATATTAGCAAAAATTACAAAATTGTATAACACTAAGTTTTGGCAGGGACGTTGGGGAGTGGAAACTTTTAAGCATGGGCTCTTATATAAATTAAAAACCCCGAAATAGGGGCGTCTGAGTGGCTCAGTCGTTAAGCGTCTGCCTTCGGCTCAGGTCATGATCCCAGGGTCCTAGGATTGAGCCCCGCATCAGGCTCCCTGCTCTGCAGGAAGCCTGCTTCTCAACTCTCCCACTCCCCCTGCTTGTGTTCTCTCTTTCGCTGTGTCTCTCTCTGTCAAATAAATAAATAAAATCTTTAAAAACCCCCAAATAATTCTACATGCATTATAAAAATACATTCACATTCATGAATCTATAGTAAACACATTAGATTGGGTGACATAAGCAAAAAGGGGACTGAGAATAAAAGATGAAAGATAAAAGTAAAGTAAAAGGGGCTGTGTGGACCAATGACTGTGTGCTGTGAACTGAAGAACAGTATTATCTTGTTATGCATTGGGGTTCTAAAAATTGAATGATAATAATAAAGCCAAATGGAATTGAAATACATTTGAATTAAACTTTAAATAATCCAAGAATATTTCATTAGGTTTTTAAAAAGAAAGCACGTGCCAACAATTTGCAGGAAAAATGTCTAAACTACTTGCTAACCAGTAAGAAACAGATTTATTTTGAATGCTAGAAAGATATTTTATAAGACCAATTTATTTTATTAAAAACAAGAGTACCTTGAGAAAGAAAACTACTTTCAATATATTTTGGTTTTCTAATTCACTTAGTCATGTGTGAGCGCAACACCAGTCATGTGAAAGGAGATATTGCTGATAGAGTATACTTGCAAGAGATATTGTGATACATTCAAAGTCAGATTATGGGGAAGATATGGTCCTTGATTTCAGGGAGTGAATGATTTAAGGGACAAGGCAGAAGATGGAATAGAGAATTAATAAAGAATCTGGGGATAGAAAGATGAGAAAAGATTAGAGTTGACTACAGGGGCAAAAAAATGAACGAGAAGGCTAGCTTCCAGGATTCCGGACTAGTAATAATTAAGAGGAAATGATGCCTATGAGGAAAAGAAAAGAAAACAGTACACTAAAAATAATGTTATCTTAACTCATAGAGGTTGGAGTTTGAACTGAGGGGAAAAGAACACAGCAAGCAAACTGCTGCTCATGATCTGCTCTCTGTCCTGGTTTAGCCTGTAATTTAGCACAGTACTTTGTGACAGGCTTTGTGTACGTATTTACTTAATGAATACATAAAGTAATTGAAATCAAGACTACATGAGTAAAGAGTAAAAGGTTACAGAGGATAGAAAACCTGGACGGTCTGTTTAAGTAAATTTGAAATACCCTTTTGTCTAAATCATCTGATTATACCTGAAAGCTATTAAATACCCCCAAATTCACAATTCTTTTAATGCCAATGATCTTAATCTGCTTATTATTTAAATTCTTAAGTGACTACCACTTAAGAAAATGTTTTGGTTTTGCTTGTTTTTTTTCTGTTAACTTTTCCTGGAAGTTAACTTTCAAATTTACAGATACATCAATTTTCCTTAATGTATGTTCTCTGTTCCTCCACTTTGGTCACAATGCTCATGCAGTATCACCTTATCTGAAAAAAAAAAAAAAAAAAAAAATATATATATATATATATGTGTATGTATATATATATATATATATATACACACACACACACACGTAAGTGTGTAAATATATACTTACATATTTCTAAATTTTCCTAAATGAAATTCATGGATGTTTTCTGCAGTTCCATTCCCCTTTTAATTGCATGGCAGATTCCCTCTCTAAAATGCCTTTCAGTCAGCCTGGCTATTAGCCATTAAAAATGGAATATTGGTTGTCTCAATTATGTAAAAAGCTTATCTGATTCTCAGGGTCACTGAAGTTTCCAACCCTCTTCTGAAAATAAAGGATATAGCTAGCGTAAATGATTCCTTTGCATTACTGGCTTTCAAATGACAATTAAATTGAGTGTAGGAGGGAGGCTTTCTTCCTTAAGACTATTTCCTCTAGTGAGTAGTAAAATACATCAGCTTTTTTATCATATAAAGGAGCAATTGACTTAGTGACAAATAGACACACTTGAAGAAAGCTGTTCTGAAGTAAGGCATATAAATCTCATTAAGAAAGAAAAAAACAAGATGAGGTATTTCCTCTATTGATATTTACAAGAAGGGATGAGATATCTTAGATAGACAGATCAGTCAGCCAACCTGCTTCCATTAAATCTAGCTCAGCATAGCACATAGAATCAATACTAAAACATATAAAAATAAATGTCGAAATCACTTAACGTTGCTTCTGAGTGAAAACAGCAGCCCAGGAAAAACTTCTTTCATCATCTTTATGTAATAAAGAGAACATTTAACAGAAGAGGTGGGATGGGTTGATTTCTCATTTTTACATTATCTTTAATTCTATTCTATCCATACCTCAACCTTCACCCTGGATTTTTACATTTAAGCTTTATTAGTGAAATCTAGATTATAAAGTTTTTAGGAAGAAAAAAAAGAGAATTGGGAAAACTGAAACTACTTCTTAGCATTCACAACCCTTCAAAGCCAATTTTATAGGAACCAGTAATTCTGCTAATATCTTATGTTCATTTAAGACTTCTAATTTTCAAATGCTTTCATGCTGATTATTTCATCTTGTCATTAAAATAATCAAGTTGGACAAATGTAACTTTCTTTATTCTGAAAAAAATTAAAATTCATTCTGAAAAAATTAAATTCCAAAAAAGTTAAACATCTTATTTAATGACACAAATCACAGTAGCAGAGCTTTAAGAGAAAACTATTCTTTTGACTCCCAGTCCAGTGCTCTTTCCAATTTCCTTATTCACCTTACAGAATGAGTGACAGCGTATAATTAGCTGTTTAAGGAGAGTCCTTCTTTCCGATGTCAGTCTTATAAGTTTCTTGATAATTGATTATGGTGGTTTATAACATAGTTCTCCTATGGATAAACGTGACGCTCATTCCTAATGAAAAATATAAGCAGTCTTGCATTTACTCATTGAGGATATAGATCTGCACTGTTCTTCTTTTAATTAAAAAAGACTATCTTTTGTTATGTTTCAAATCAATGCTAGTCTCCAGATAAAGAGAGAAATATGATGGAATATTGAGACCTTATCAATGACTTATGATATCTGTGTCCTGAAAAAAATAGATGAAAAGTTCAAAGCCTATGCTTTTGGTTTTGTATGTTTATTTATTTGAGCGGGTTTATTAGTTTTTACTTGACTAATACCAATGAAAAGCATTTTCTGCCTTTAAAAAGATTATTATCACTTTCAGAAAAAAAACACCTAGGGACCATTTAGTTCTTACATGGTGGCATAATTTAAAACAAATGAAATGAAATAAATACAATTTCATTTTGGTATGAAAAACAAACAGCGTCTCTGAAGCTCTAATACATGGAGGGACTGAGTTCTATAAAGGACGATAATATGCTTCTTATGATTCACACCAGAGGAGAAAAAAAACAAAACAAAACAAAACACTGAGACTGATCAAAGAAAATTATCTGACGAAAATAGAATCAAAAGATTGCACACGAAGCAAACTAGAAAAAGAGTTCACCGTAAATATTAAACAAGATCATAATACTATTGGTTTTCAGGAAATTAACTAGAGTGTGTTAACTTAAAATAAGATGGATGCTTTCACTATGTGCTACCAAAATATACTTATATGACCCCAAAGTAACAAACACTTATTCAAAATAAGAGCATCCGGAATGCAATCTGATACAATACGGAGGAAGACAATTAAGGAACAGTATTCCCTCTTATCACTATTGTGGAGAGATCACATATTCACTGAATTACCATTTGGCTAATTTCATCTTGAACAAACACTGAATGTGATATTATTTCAATGTAAATTTGTACAGGCTAACTACACAGCAATGGTGTCTTTTAATTTAGTATTTTCATTTAACTTACCTAAACCTGGTTTCTTTGTGAGTAAAATACACATGATAATAACATCAGGTCTTTGCATTGTTACAAGAATATATAATATAACATACCTAAAGCACTTAGCATAGTATCTGCCATGATATAAATACTAACAAGAGGATAGCTGTTCATACTTTCAAGCTCTTATCTCTGACACCATATCTTTGACTGCCACCTGGGGCCTCCTATTTCCTGTCCTTGGACTAGGTCAGCCTCTTCATCCTACTGTGGCTGTCTCTCTTGTTGGGAAGAAAACTTCTGCCTCAGCTCCAGCTCCATTTCATAGAATCTGATCAGATGGTTACAACCTCACTTTTAAAGTTTCTGAAGAACAGTTCTTGTGCAAAATTTAGAAGAGACAATTGGTTGTATTGATCATTTTCTCCTCTAGCATTTCAAAGCTGTATCTCTGTTAAATCAGAACACTGTGAACTAACACCCTTGGACCATATCACTTTTCCTTTCTCAAATAGTTACTTATTTTTAATATTAACCAAAGATTAATTTAAAATCAGTCATTATAGTCCTGTGTGTTTAATGTCTTATATTTATAGACACTACAGACACATGCAGAAATTCTTCTCAAAGTTCACAAAAAATCAGTTTCTCCTGATGAAATAATTTGCTCCCTTTTTTAGACAATCTTGATAGATGCCATCATTTAATTCATTTTGCCCTGTGTTCCAGTTACCTCAGACTTTATTTTTTTTTAATGAGCTGCTATTTGTTTCCCCAGAAAGCATGTCTATAGCTTCATTTTTGTCTTTCATATTTTGTTAAGAAGCTTTGGTTTGATTGTATCTCAAAGGTTTTGTCTTGTTTTTTTTAATAGTCAGATTATGACTCTGTGTATGTGTGTGCTCATGTATGCAAATTTCATGTATCTGTATTTTAGGACAATGTAATGAGACGGAATGTCATACGCCCCATCTATGGAACTTAGCTTATAACTAGATTCACTGAATTAAAGAACTCTGGAACAGAAAATATCTTAGGGATTCTCTTAAACTTTCATTTTAGGGGTGACAAAATTGTGTTCTTAAGAAGTTAAGGTCCTTGCCTAAGATCCCATAGTAAGGTGGCAAAGCTTAAATTTATGACTTTTCCTCTTTTCATCAGCCATGTTACCTTGGTCTAGAAAAGATATACTATCAAATGAGAATATAGTAAAACATTTGGGTGTTAATCTCTCACTCATTTGTTTTGTTGTTTTTGTTTTCTCTTTAGTCTGCATCTTCCAACACAATCTCATATCCAATGTGACTGAAAAATTCAGTGATTTCAGGTTTTATCTCCTCTTTAAAAAGAGATGAACTCTTAGATAAGGTCAGTAATGAGCATCCCATGATCTGTTATTTTAATCTGGCATTTCAAATTTACTTATTTCACCTCTAAAGTGCAGAGATGGTACTTATTATAGTTTAGATTGCAGTATAATTTGAACACATCAAGAAATGTATTTGACTCCTGGAACAGTGAATGATCAACATTTAACACAACAAATCCCTGTTAAGGGCATAAGAGGCTCTGCTGAGGATGTCTCTGAAGATCAATACCATTAAATCACACATTTTCCCATTGTTTGACTTCCCAAATCCCAGACAGAGGCCTTATTGATTTTACTTGACAACTTTTTTCCCCCCACTGTTTGTTTCTTGTGTTTTCTCTACCCATTGGATGTTGATCAAACAGCAACTTTTATCTTACTAGGCGGGAGATATTCAGCCTAGAGCTGCTTCTGTGGCTGTCACTCAATGAAGGCCCACAGGCCTCCTGGGCAAATGTGCCAGCTATCAGCTCCTTCCAAGAAAAAAATCCTGCCTCACTCAAAAGTGGCCACATAAATTGGCTCAGAACAGCATTCATCCTGGAGAGAAGTCTAGAGACACATTTTCTCTGTCAATAGAACAATGCAGACAAGGATATATCCCTTCCAAATTCTGTAATAAAAATTTCTTGGCTTAGATACAGAGGAAATTGTATAAAAATAACATCTATAACAACATGAGAATGTGAAATTTTAAACTCTGAGAATTTGAGAAAAATTTAGCAGTCATCTGGTTCACTGGTTGAATGAAACTTGGCAGAAAAAAGAAAAAAAATGAATATACTTGAAGAATTAGTTGAAGAAAAATGTTGAAATAGTCCTCTATTGGAATTATATAATGTCTAAGAGGTACTAACCATGAAATCAAACGTTATTGGCCTTCTAAAGATATAGCAGTATTCCACATACAGTGTAATACTACAAAGGAAATACTTGAGATATGATCTTTTTATCATCTACAGCAAGGGTCAATAAACTTTGTCCATAAAGGGCCACATGGTAGATGTTTTCAGATTTGCAGACCAAAGGTTCTTTTTTGCAGCTACTCACTCTGCTGTTGCAACGTGAAAGAAGCCATAGACAATTCATAAATAAATGGGAGTGGCTGTGTTCCAATAAAACTTTACTTACAAGAACAGGCAGCAGAAGGAATCTGTCCCACAGGTTGTCGTTTTTTGACCCCTGATCTACAGGAAATATACAGCTTTGGTTTTCTGACTAGAAAGATAGACAAACTGATAAAGAGGGGAATCTAATGTAAGGTTACCAACTATCCATTTTTACTGAGGACTGCCTTTTATTCTGAATGTATGCTCTGTCTTTTTTTTTTTTTTGGCATTAACACATTTTTTAATGAAATGATAGTGAGACCAAATGGTAAAATTGTGTTTTATGAGGATATATATAAAATAAAATTTTGCCATTTGGCCTCACCATTATTTCATTTAAAATATGTATAGCCAACAGACAAATGAGAAGATGTTCATCATCACTTATCATCAGGGAAATGCAATTCAAAACTACAATGAGGTATCACCTCACACCTGTGAGAATGACTAAAATCAACAACACAAGAAACAACAGGTGTTGGTGAAGATGTGGCGAAAAAAGAACCCTATGCACTGTTGGTGGAAATGCAAACTGTGCAGCCACTGTGGAGAACAGCATGGAGGTTCCTCAAAAAGTTAAAAATAGAATGACCCTACGATATAGCTATAGCACAGCTAGGTATTTACCCAAAGAACACAAAGACACTAATTCAAAGGGATACATGTACCCCAGATGTTTATAGCAGCATTATTTACAATAGCCAAGATACGGAAGCAGCCCAAGTGTCCATTGATTGATGAATGGATAAAGAAGAGGTGGTATGTATATATATATGAGCATCCCATGATCTGGGATCATACATACTCACACACACTGGAATATTATTCACACATACTCACACACACTGGAATATTATTCAGCCATAAAAAGAATGAAATCTTGCCATTTGCAACAACATGGATGAGCTAGAGACTATTATGCTAAGCTCAGTACGTCAGTCAGAGAAAGATAAATAATATATGATTTTATTCATATGTGGAATTTAAGAAACAAAACAAATGAGCAAAGGAGAAGAGAGAGAGAGAGAAAGAAATCAAGAAACAGAGAGAACAAACTGGTAGTTATCAGAGGGGAGGAGGGTGAGGGGATAGGTGATGGGGATTAAGGAGTGCACTTGTCATGACGAGCCCTGGGTGTTGTAGGGAATTGTTGAATCACTATATTGTACACCTGAAACTAATATAACACCATATGTTAACTAACCAATATTGAAATAAAAACTTAAATAAATAAAAAATAAAATGTATATATACACACATATTAAACAAATTTTTATAATTTTAATGAATATATGATATATATTTTTTATATATACATTAAACAAAATTTTGCCATTTGGTCTCACATTTGTTTTATAAAATATGTTAATGCAAAATAAGAAAACAACATACATTTAGAATCAAACACAGTGCTATATAAAAGTAGATAGTTGATTATATATCTCTCACTATTGATTCTGTTTCTCTGGAGAACCTTAATACACTGGTCTATAATAAAATACAATGGTATTAATCATTAGTGCACCCTCTCACTTTCATAAGTGCCAGCGTTCATTTAGGCGGCATTCCTGATTAGAAATTATGCTGTCTTTATTATTATCTCAGTAATAGGGAGTTTATTACCTAATAAATTGGGTATCAATTCTATTTTATGATACCTTTCTTTGTTGGATTGTTCCAGAAAACCTTGGCCATATTGAGATGAACATCATTCTATAATAGTAAACACCAGAAATTCTAATTCTACTATTGGCATCTGTACATAGCCCTAGATCCTACTTTTAGTGCTGGTTAATAGCTTAGTCTTTGGGGTCAATCAAAATTGAGTATAAATTCTGACCCTAAAACTTACTAGCTGTAGTCCTTGGTAAAATTACTAAATGCTGAGTTCCAGTTTCTTTAGCTCAAATATGCAAATAACAACACCACCTACAATATAGGGACTTTTCTGAAGTTTAAGAAAGTAAATATAAACTGCCTGGCAAATAATAAGTCCTCACAAAAGGTACTGTTGACATCATTAGCATCTCCAGTGTTAATAGAAGAAGAGATCAAATCATTTCCCAAAGTCACCAAAAATATATTTTAGGTTTTACTATCCATTCAAAAATATTTTTAGGCACCTATCATATTGCAAACACAATGATCAGGATAGAGAGTGGATTTGACTCTTGTGGATCTTATTCCCTAGCAGAGATAAAAGATGGTATTGTCTGTACCCACATGAATCCTCAAAAGTGGGTCGTGGTCAGTGGGTTTGCTAAATCTCAGGAGTCTTTTGCCCATGTCTGAATACTCCCAGAATGAAGTATACATATCTCTATTAGCAATCATAGAATGTGCACTGTTAACAAGATTCCTCCTCTGATTTTCTAGTCATTATATACACACCCTTCTTTGTATTCTGAGGATGGACTGCTACTCTATATTTAATAGATCCATATACTCTTTCATGGGTAGATTTCAGATTTGTAAATGTTTTGGAAATATACATGAAAGAATAATTTCAAAATAATGAAATTGGAAGGTGGTGTATAAGAAAACTGATGCTGAACAACAATCTGAATTGCATCTCTTAATCTAGACATGTTTGATGTTTAGTCTAGACATCATGATTAAAGATGATTATGTCAAGGCCTTAACAAGCTCAACATGTGTCCTTCTTTGCTTTAGTGGGGTTTGGAGAAATCATATTCTATTCAACCCCCTTACATCTGATTACCCCACCATCTGTAGGAAGAAATCCTAGGGAGGATAAATTTGCATACTGAAGCCAAGTAAAGGTTGAGTTCCTATTCCATTACCAAACTACCTAAATCAGAATTTTAATTCCACCTTAACCCTTTTAGATTACAGTCTTAGACGACATGGACTCAGTGTATCAGAGAAGCAACATTTGAGAGATCCAACACAAATTTCAGAGTCTAACAAACTCATGGAACATACCATATAAAAGTTTCCTTTTTGGCTCATAGGCTCAAATTACATTTACTGAGTGTTTTTCTTAATCAGAGTGAGTTAGTATACTTATTACCGTACAAATCAGATTCAAAAGGTGTGTAGATAGAAGCTTTTTTTTCTAACTATCTAGAAACTACACCCATTCGCTCTCTTCCTTCTTCCTGATTTAACTCTGTGGATACAATATATGCTCTGTAACATTTTAGAACGGTGACAGGAACAGTTGGCAATATGTGATGGCTGCAGAGCAAGAGAACACCTGGGAAGAGAAAGGCTGACTTTTTCGAAGACTGCACCTCCTGTTACAGACCACAAGGAAAGGGAAAGGATTGTGATTCCTTTGAGCAATAAACTGCCAGGTGACATTTCCAGGCTGGTGCCAGGCAGGGCAGCAGACACCTGGGGTGATGAATTGGGCATAAAGCACACACAATTTCAGGGCAAAGCAATGGAACAGAACTAAGAGACAGAGCATATTTTCAAAAAAGAGAATAGCAGCTTTTCTGAAAGAAGCTGGAACTGAGAAATTTTGTGTCCCTCTAAGTGACAGGTAGGTGCCAATGACAGAGCTGAGGACAGGTAGCTTGTGAGCAGTGCACAATACACTCTTGAGAGTTTTTTCAGCTCCTTGTGCTCTCTCTGTTGGTCAAACAGAAGACTCTACATCATGGGTTTAAGAATAAAACATAAAAGAGAAGGGGATATTATTTTTACAATTGCCAATACTTCTGTTTTGTTTTATGATCCATTGGGGTTTAAATGTTCTGCAATTACTTTTGTATGGTACTACTATGGTCTCTTAACATGAACATTTTTGTTAAATTAAAAAAAAGAAAAGAATCCTCCTTTAAGTTGGGAAAGGCAGCATGGATGAACAAAATTCGCCATGTACTGATCATTGTCAAAGCCAGATGATAGGTATATTGGATTTGTTATATTAATTCTTTCTCTTAAAAAAAGCATTCCTCTCTTGAACTTTACACACAGTCCAAATATCCCAGATTCTCCCTATCACCATAAAATTTCTTGAAAGAGACGAGTGTTCTCCACTTGATCACCACCCCCACCTGCGTTCCCTACTTAACACATCCAGTCTGGTTCCAGCTTCCACAGTGTCAGAAAACGGCTTTTATCAAGGTCAAAATTGATCTCTTTTTGCCAAACACAATGGACACTTTCCTGTATGTAACTTATTCTACCTCTTACTACATTTCGGCTCATTAAGCTTTTTTTCTAATTATTAAAACAATCTCCTCTCTGTGCTATGAATTTACTTTTAATTTAAATTATTTTAAAATTTACAATTTATTCTCCTCAGTCTTCACCTGTCGTACTAGCAACTCCTGCTTTTTCTTTTGCTCTCTCGTCTCCCAAATCCCCAGACATTGGTTGTGGACCTTCTCTGTCTGTCTACTTTGTCTCCTGAGGAAAGACTCACATTCATGACCCCAGGTCTCACTTCTTGTCCTGGCCTCTTCCATGAGAGCACACCTCATGTAGCCAATTATTCACTGACATTCCCATTTGGATGTCTACTATGCTTTATAACTTAGCATGGCCAAAAGAAAAATCTTGATCTTTCTCTGTTTCTTGCCTGGTTTGCCTCATTTCAGTTAAAACCATGCCTATTCTCCAAGTTGATGAAGCCAGAAAACTAAAAGGCACTCCCCATCTCCTATCTGAGTCTTTTGGTTTTACCTGCATAACCTGGGACTTGGCCATGTCTCTTCATCCACCGCCAGCACTCTTGTTCAAGTCAGCATCATACCTCACCGCAACTACCACAGTGGTCTCCTGAAAGGTCTCTCCGCTTCTGCTTCAGGCTCCCTACAACTCATACTCTACCCAGTACCAAAAACATCTTTTGCACATTGAAATAAAATCATGTCACTCCCATGCTCTCATGGCTTCCCTTTGCATTTAGAAAACAAACAAACAAACAATAACAACAAAAGCTATTTTCCTCACATGGCCTACAATCCTGGGTTGATCTGACCAGCCCCAGCTAACCTTCGGCATCCTCACCTGAAGCCATTCTCTTCCCCTTTTCCCTGCTTGTTCCAGGCCCGCTGCCTCCAGCTGTGAACATACCAACTTCTCTCCTGCCTCCAGTGATTCGCAAATGTGGCTCTCTCTACCCAAAATGCACAGCACTGCCTCACACAGCAGTCTCCCTTTCTTCAACTTTAAGGCTTAATTTAAAAGATAACTTCTCAAAGATACCTTCATGTGGTATTCATAGTTGTTATGACCTTATACATGGTCTTTAGTTACTGTGTAATTATTTCCCTCAACACCTGTGTCTTCATCAAGAGTGTAAACTCTTTGAAGGTAGTAGCTGTATTTTTCCCTCTTACATCTGTGTACTCAATATTTAGCCAATTGTCTGACATGTAAGTATTCAAGATGATTTTTTTTACAAAAATAAATGTAAAATAAATATTGATAATATAACCATTATATAATGAGCTAAGGATTTTTTACTAAGCAATCTGTTTTTGCAAAACACGTAAGGCAGACTGAACACTTTGAACACTGAATGTATTTGTACTACGACAAAATTAAGAATCTCTCTGCTTTTTAACATATGAGAGCTATCCAAGAAAAACTTAACCTAGCAGTAAGACTTATTGATCACTCCAGACGGCCCAACCTAGTGGGAATAGTCAAGAGCTGGCTAAGAAGTCGTTGGTTTTCTCATTTCTTGCCTGTTGATCACTTTTCAGTCAGCTGCTGTCTCTCTTATGTCTGAAAATTTAAAAAGTGCCAACTAAGACTTTATTTGAAATGCAAACATTCCTTTATACTTATTGCATTTTAATAAACCAATCTGTAAGTTGATTGTATACTTTAGGTTTATATATTAAATGAATACAAATGCTTATACAACTTTCTCAAAAATCAATTAAATGCCTCACAAAAAGTCATCGGGCTTCTACTGAGTCAAACACAGAGTTGAGAAGCCATTTTATCTTTACAGATGTGTGTTCAAAATCCATAATTATTCCTTGTCATGTCACAAAAGGAAAAATGGAATATACTTCCATGAAATACCTGGTTGTAATCAACTCCACTGAGAATCTTGCTTTGAGAGTTCTCTCCTTCTCTTCAGCTGGTTCTTTTGTCCTGTAATTGAATTGAATTTGCTCCTCGCTCCATTCCTTCTAGACAGCTTCTCATTTGAGGGCTCTGAAGATGTATTACACTAATATATCCTCAGAATGACAATGCTATGATGATGCATGGGTATAATACATCTTCAGAGCTTCAGCACTGTCCAGAAACAATACAGCTGGTACTGGATTAAATTCAAACCTAATGCAAAAGGAAACATTTTTAAAAATTGGCTAACAACGAAGGTGAAAAAAAATACTAAATAAAAAAGTCACTTTAATGAATTACTTAATCCTGTATATTTTATTTTTTATTTTTTTTTAAATCCTGTATATTTTTTTAAGACAAGTTTTTGAGACTTTTGTATGATTTATTATTAATTTGTAAATTTATGCAAGAATATATTTTGTAAATTTCTGAAGCTTACAATGAAACATAGCCTTAGTTCGACAAAAATACATAATAATTCTAGTTTTTTAGTCTCTCAGGCAAAGTTTACACACAAAGTTTATATGCAGTAAATGTTGACTTTGCCTCTTTTGTCAGTCTGGCAAAATTAGTCTCTCAACATTTCACAAGACATTCTCATTATGTATTATACCAGGAGACATTTCATGAATGCTGAACCTCTTCCCTTAGGACAAAATTACTTTTGTAACATTTTCATAGAGAGTGAAAGTACTGTCTTTTGATAGAAAATATTCCATAAAATTTTTGGAAATTTTAAGTCTGAAATTGGGTTGCACAGTAAACTAGAGTTAGGGAACTTATAAATAATAATAATAACAAACAGAAAAATAGGGCACCATTAGTCCTGGTCTGCTGGTCACAGTATTCTTTATATCCTTTACCTTGGCTTTGTTTAGGTTAGTAATCATGCAGAAGTCTCAGAGAGACTAGCTCTTTTATTGTGAGGGAATCTTCTTAGGAATCAATAACGTCTGAAAGACTTTTCTTTTGTTCTTTATTTTTATAGATTTTTTTTTTCCTACAGCAAAGAATAAAACTAAAGAAAACAGGGCGCCTGGGTGGCTCAGTCGGTTAAGCGTCTGCCTTCGGCTCAGGTCGTGGTCCCAGGGTCCTGGGATCGAGCCCCGCATCGGGCTTCCTGCTCGGCGGGAAGCCTGCTTCTCCCTCTCCCACTCCCCCTGCTGGTGTTCCCTCTCTCGCTGTGTCTCTCTCTGTCAAATAAATAAATAAAATCTTTAAAAAAAAAAAAAAAAAAACAAAAAAACTAAAGAAAACAAGTGTATTTCTCCTCCAATACATAGTTTTCCTGTCCTCTCCTCTCATGGCCCACCCACTACTTATCAAAATCTGAATAAGTAATTCAAACCTTTGTTTCTAGAAGTCATTGTGGTAGTTGCTCAGTAAAGCATTCCCTCTTCAGTCTTCCATATAGAAACAACTAAATACAAAATAACATCTCACAAGTTTAGAAATGCAATCATTACATTGCATTTATCTGATTTTTATCACATAAGAACATCATATTTACTGGTATTTATCATCACCATCTTTTATTATCTGTCCTCAAGCAACTTTTATCTGCAGATGAGCTGTAAAAGAAATTTTAATAATAGTAGCTAAGAACTGGGAGCTCTTAATTTTGCCTGAATATTCTTTTAAACTCTTAACTGTAACATCTCCTTCAGATCACAGCCCTGTGATATTCTTACTATTATTACTACTATTATCTCCATTTTGCAGAGAAGAAAATGAGGCACAGAGAGCTTAAGAAATTTGCCCAGTTTAACACATGCGGTGAGTGGCAGAATAGGGATTTGAAATCAAGTACTAACCAGACTCTTTTTTAGCACTATGCTATAGTGCCTTGTTTAACAGGAGTTTGATAATTATAAAAATGTTATTAGCTTTTTCTATAACTTCTTTGGGGAATGATCTATGCACAAAGATTATAAGGAAAATAATTATTAGTTGTATTAATTTTAAGACATTAATCAGCAAATATAAATTTATTAATCACATAAAGAATTTATAGTATGCTAAAATATTATATCCTTTAACATATTTATTGAGTGCCTACTATGTAGACATATTTGCCTTTATCATGTATCATAAAGAGATAGATCACAAAAAGTGAGAACAAAAAGTGTTTATCATAGTTTTACTGATCTATAATCCAAGATTACTAAAATCATTTTAATTTTCCACTAGTGATGATTATTCTTAATTATGGTTAAGTTAATCAAGAAAAATATAATTTTAGAACAAGGTGGGGTATAATTAAATTTCAATAGCAATATATTAATTTTGAGTGAAGAAAAATGGATATAGTGTTCTTTTACACTGGAAATCATAACTCCTCTAGTAATTTATTTCAAGCCAACCATATGCTCATGTCTAAAACTGTCAAGGAAGGTGCCTCGTTAGCGCAGTAGGTAGCGCATCAGTCTCATAAAACCGTCAAGGATACCTGGGGTGTTGATTTTAAAAAATCATTATTAACATATTTTCTTTTTCTTACATATATTTTAGTAATACATCAGAAATGGCACTTAAGTTCCAGTAAGGCTTGTTTGTGTAAAATATAGTCTTGATGGACATGACCGTATATTTATGGGAAATAAAAACAAGTTGTATCTTCACTGACTGCTGGGGTTCAAATGATTAGTACAACCTGGGTTCAAATGAACATCATGATCTTTTTCTGATGAATGTGGTACATATAAACTAGTTAGCACATGTTAATCTAACATATATTAGAACATTGCCTAGGCATACCAAGTGCTCAATAAATAATACTTTTTTTTTTTAAGATTTTATTTATTTATTTGACAGAGAGAGACACAGCGAGAGAGAGAATACAAGCAGGGGGAGTGGGAGAGGGAGAAGCAGGCTTCCTGCGGAGCAGGGAGCCCAATGCGGGGCTCGATCCCAGGACCTGGAGTCATGACCTGAGCCTAAGGCAGATGCTTAACGACTGAGCCACCCAGGCACCCCAATAAATAATACTTAATGTAAATGTTAGCTGGGCTCATTTTATACATTCACACGACCTACTGGTGACCCTTCTGGATCCTTATAGGATCCATTTCAATATTATGAATGAAATCTTTAACCATGGAGTCTCACCTCAGCATGAATTAGCATGAAATTTACAACCAAATTAAAAGCTGCATTTTCTAAAATTATAAACAAGATATAAACAACCCCCTAACTTGTTTAAATATAAACATTTATGTAATGCCTTTTCCTAATACATGTAATGTGACATTGAAATCACTCTGAAAAATACTCTAGAAAAATCTAATTCCTAAAATATAAACAGTCTCACAGAATGCAATCTTGCCATTTGCAATAACATGGACGGATGTAGAGGGCAAAATACTAAGTGAAATAAGTCAGTCAGAGAAAGACAAATACTATATCATTTCATTCCTATGTGGAATTTAAGAAACAAATAAAGAAAAATAAAGAGATAAACCAAAAAACTACCTCTTAACTACAGAGAACATACTGATGGTTATCAGAGGGGAAGTGGGTAGGGTAGGGGGATGGGTGAAATAGGTGAAGGGGATTAAGAGCACACTTATCATGATGAGCACTGAGTAATGTATACAATTGTTGAATCACTATATTGTACATCTGAAACTAATATAACACTTTGTGTTAATTATACTTAAATTTCAAAAAAATAAATCTAAAAAATATATGTATATGTATGTGTATATATATATATATATATATATATACCATCATTCCCAAATTCAGTCCACCAATGGGAGACATAATCTAGAGTGTGTATATATATATATATATATATATATATTTTTTTTTTTTTTCCTAATGCCCATCTCCTTCAGAAAATCAAGTTTAATAAGAAAAAAAAGATCTTTTATAAAATGCTTTGAAATGCTTGATGGGTTCCTGTTTTCTGTTTTATAGGGGTAAGCACTTTCCTCCGAGAATAGTGGATTATTTTTTATATTGATTCATCGTATCATCAGACTCATTGTTTAACTTTATATATATCTTAAAATAAAGAAAATTTTCTTGCTTTCAAAATTCAAATAGCAGGTTAGCAGTTCTGAATACAAACAATTCCTCATAGCCCACCACTAACTAAATAGAAGTAGAGAGGACTCTGGAAACAGACAAATGAAAGTTAAAATTATAAAGAAAACTCTCAGAACAAAGAGGCACTTTTAACTGCATATATAAATTATTGGTGTGCAATCTTATGGTAAAAGTTTAACTTGCCATCATTATGTAGATTCATTCATTATATAATTATCCATTATGTAAAGCTATTATGGAAATTCACAAAAGCTCCACATAGAGAGCAACTCTATAATGGAACTAGAACCATAGCTTGTAATCTGAAGATCTGGTATTGTTGAAATGTCATCAGCATAAATTGCTGGTTTTACTAAATTTCTCTTCCTAACATTAAAGAGTAAAGTGCAGTGTCAGGACCGCAAACCTGAAAAAAGACTCCTAAAGAATTACAATGTTTGGGCGACAGGCTGCCAGCTTGCAAGGATCACACACACAGCCTCTTCATCGTATCACCCTTGGTGTTGGCCCAGCACTCAAGTGCTTCAAAGAAGACTTACTTTCACAAAAGGGAAATGACAACAGAATTAAGGCACTAATAGAAAGTAATACTTTTTAGTTTGTACCTGTATCGACTCAAATTATTTTCAGAATTATTTTAAACAAAAGACAGAATGGTATACATGGCTTTTAGTTAACAATTTCTGTTTTTTACAGTTTTCTGTTTTTTTCTGATAATTAGTAATTAATATTTCTGTCTTAAGATGGTATTTAATTCTCTTTAAAGGTTATAGAAGTTTTAATGTGCTAAGCCTGGATGTCTTACAACTAGGAAATAAAATTTAAAACCTAAATCTCTTTTTAAAATATCTAAGGAAGGACATCTGGGTGGCTCAGTCATTAAGGGTCTGCCTTCGGCTCAGGTCATGATCCCAGGGTCCTGGGATCAAGCCCTGCATCAGGCTCCCTGCTCCACGGGAAGCCTGCTTCTCCCTCTCCCACTCCCCCTGCTTGTATTCCCTCTCTCACTGTGTCTCTCTCTGTCAAATAAATAAATAAAATCTTTTAAAAAAATAAAATATCTAAGGCAGGGGTCAGCAAACGTTTTCTTAAAGGAACAGACAGTAAATAGTTTAGGCTTTGTGGGTCATATGGTTTCTACTACAAATACTCAACTATATATTATAGTATGAGAAAACAGTCATAGGCTATATGTTAAGTTGTGAGCATGGCTATGTTCCAACAACAACAACAATAATTAAAACTTCATTTACAGAAATAAACAGTAAGCCAGTTGGCCCACAGGCCTTAGGCTGCTAACCCATGACCTAATGAATACTGACTTTGTTGATCCTGAAATGGCTCTCAGTTGACAATCTCAAGATCTTTAAAATCTCTTAATTTGGCAATATCTATTATATTCTTAATGGACAATTTATGCTATTTATTTTATAGCTGGGCTAAATCTACAGCAATACTTACGGGAAGCATGGAAAACACTGCTTTTTAGTTTTCAAAAGTTCTATACTTTAATCCACAAGATTTCCAAATATTGCCTTGAGGCCATTTTAAGGCTACTTCAATGTTAAATAAATGCATGTTTTGTTAAACTCAGAATTCCAACCCAAGCAGAAATATCCTCAAGAAAAAAGGTAAAATCAAGACATTCTCAGATGAAGAGTACTCTAAAAGAATTTGTCTCCAGTGGGCTTACCATAAAAAATGGCTAAACAAAGTTTTCTAAATAGACAAGAATAAAAGAATACATAAATACAAAATACTTCCCTTCTTGAGTTTTCTAATATATGTTTGACAGTTAAAACAAAAACTATACCACTATCTGAGGTGGTTCTCATGTATGTAGAAAAAAACTGAAGATTATTATGTTAAAAAAAATCAGGGGAATAAATGGAGGTAGGGTTTCTATACTTCACTGGAACTAGTAAAATGTGGATACCCATAGAATATGATAAATTATGATGTAATACTATTAAATCTATGTAAAGAAACACACTCAAAAACACTATAGATAAAACAAAGCAGAATTCAAAAAAATACTCAAGTAACCCACAGAAAGGCAGGAAAAAGAAAACAGAGAGACAAAATCTAGAAGGAACAAACAGAAAACAACAACGAAAATAAGATGCCAGTTATAAGCCCTAACAAATCAATAATTAAATTAAATTAAATGTAGGGGCGCCTGGGTGGCTCAGTTAGTTAAGCGACTGCCTTCGGCTCAGGTCATGATCCTGGAGTCCCGGGATCGAGTCCCGCATCGGGCTCCCTGCTCGGCGGGGAGTCTGCTTCTCCCTCTGACCCTCTCCCCTCTCATGCTTTCTCTCTCTGTCTCATTCTCTCTCTCAAATAAATAAATAAAATCTTGCAAAAAAAAAAAAAAAAAATTAAATTAAATGTAAATGGTCTAAATATACCAAGTAAAATACAGAGATTGTCAGAGTAGATTTTTTTTTTAAATTGTCTTATCTATAAGCTGTCTACAAATGGCTCACTTAAAATATAATACAATGTGTAGATTGAAAGTAAAAGGATAGAAAGAAAAAAAGAAACAGGATTGTTCATAATAGCTTTATTTGTTATAGCCAAAAATTAGAAACAATGAAAATATGCTATAAGATGTTTATGATTGAACAAATTATGGTGCATTCATATCACTAGGTATTCCTTAGGAATAGAAAGGAACAAAGTATTGATATATGCTAAAACTTGAATAAATCTCACGAGCATTATGTTGAGTAAAAAGGCCAATTTCAAAAGCTCACTCACTGGATAATTCCATTTACATATATTCTTTTAATGACAAAACTATAGAGAAGAGGAAGAGATTAGAAACAGATTGTCAGGGATTAGGGATGGTGGATGGAGAAGGAGTGGGTGTGAGTTCAAAGGGGTAGCATAATATAAATCTTTGTGCTGAGGGAATAGTTCTGTACCTTGATTGTGATGGTGGCTCCATGAATCAACTCATATGATAAAATGATATAGAACCGGGCACGTGGGTGGCTTAGTCGGTTAAGCGTCTGCCTTCAGCTCACGTTATGATCCCAGGGTCCTCGAACTGGGTCCCGTATCAGGCTCCCTGCTCAGTGGGGAGTCTGCTTCTCCCTCTTCCCCCTCCCTTGCTCATTCTCTCTCTCTTTCACAAAAGTAAATAAATAAAATCTTAAAAAAATGATATAGAACCATATGCATGTATTGCACTAATGTTCATTTGTTTTGGTGTCAGACTATAGTTACGTATGATGTAACCAATTAGAGAAACTGGGTGAAGGATACATGGAAACTCTCTCTACTAACTTTGTAACCTTCTACGAGCTTATAACATTTTCAAAGTAAAAACTAAAAAAAAAAAATCATATTTGTTTGGGGTAATTTATGTAAATACTCTGAGTGCCATGTTAATTTATACAATGAGGATAACAATATCCACTTCACAGTTTAGTTTTGAGGCTTAAATGGGACATGTATGTGCAAGTACCTTCAACTTTGTGAATAGACAGTAATGGATAAATATTAGTGGAACCATGCTAGCTAAAGTTACTTTGGTGCAAGCTGCTCTTTATATGTTAATGTGGTTAAGGTTCAGAACCCAGTTCTAATGTGGTAGGGGAGTTTCCCATATCAATAAGCAATTATCCAGCACCAGCTGGGTGTCCTACAATTCAACTCAGTTCTGACACTACATAGAGATAGCATCAGATTGCACAGGTTAAAAGCTCAGTCCCGCAAGACTGCCTTCCTCCCCTATTTCAAATGCCAGTAACAAGTCTAGGTTGTCACCCATGCTTGTGAACAACTAGTTATAGATTAGAGGCTCCAACAATCCCCTCCTTGGGTTCAATTAATTTGCTAGAACAGCTCAGAGAACTCAGAGAAATATTTTACTTACTAGATCACCGATTTATTTTAAAAGGCTATAACTCAGGAACAGCCAGAGGAAGAGATGGATAGGGCAAAGTATGAGGAAAGGGTGAGGAGCTTCCTTGCCCTTTCAGAGTGTGCCCCTCTCCTTGAATCTCTACTAGTTTGCCAACACAGAAGTTCTCTGAACTCTGTCCTTTTGGGTCTTTATGGAGGCTTCATTACATACACACAATTGATTGAATCACTGGCCATTGGTGGATGATTCAACCTTCCCTTCCTCTCCCTTCCCTGGAGGTCTAGGTGGGTGTGATTGAAAATTCCAACTCTATTCTCATGGTTGGTTCTCCTGGTAACCCTAGTCCATCCTCTGATGTGTTTCCAAAGTCACCTCATTAACATTACAAAAGATACCTTTACTGGTTTCATCACAGGAAATTCTAAGGGTTTTAGGAGCTCTGTGCAAGAAGTGGGACAAAGACCAAACATATTTCTTATGGTAAATCACAATATCACAATGGTGCAGCCATATTGAAACTATAAGGAAAATAAAGGGCTGATTTATATTTAGGGGTATGTGTACCTTTATATTAGGGGGTAGGGGTTGGGGGGCATACAAGAAAGGAAATACTTCTCTGTGTCATTACCTTGTTACCACTTTAAATTTTAATTTCTAGTTCTAAGAGGCTATGTGGGAAGCAAGGACAGATGGCAGCATCTATTAACTCTGCAATATTTATGGAGTCCCTACTTTGTATCAGGCCCTGTGCTAAGCCAAGGGTTACAAAGATGAACAGTTTCTGGGCAGAGGGAATTCCCTGTTCCCCGAGGCCATAGACAAATAAGACCAAGGACTACAATTTAGAGAATTAGTTCCACACAAGTGGTGGCACAAGGTACTAGGCAACTATGGAAGAAAAAGCACCCAATTTTCCTGGGTTGCTCAGGAACAATTTTGTAAAAAGTTGAAGGATGAGTAGGAGTTTGTCACTTGTATCAAGGGAGAAAAAATATTCCTAACAGAAGAAATAACATGTGTAAAAGTAGAGAAACTAAATTTCCACTTTGACTAACTGGATGCATAGTTTTGTCTCCCTGTCAAAATTCTTCACTTATTTGCTCTTTAATTCTCCACAACTGGGTTTTTGATCCATTATGTCACTGAACTGCCACAATGATCACCAAACTACCTGACCTAAAAGTAACTGATTGGGTCTTATCTTATTTGATCTGATTGACATTGTTTACCACTCACTGTTCCAGAAAAGCTTTTCTTCTTTTGGTCTCTTTGAAATCATGTTTTTTGGTTTTATTCCTGTATCTCTGACCACTTGTTTGTGGTCTCCTTTAAAAGGGCTCGATAATTGTTGATATAAACAAAAGTGTCAAGGGATTGATGTCAGAAAAGAATAACGAGTTTATGGACAGGATGGAGTCAATAGAGGGGAACAGGTTAAAGATGCAGGGAAAGAGGAGATATTTAATGGGATAAGGAACTGACAAATGGGAAGGGATGAATGGAATCTAGAACATAACAGGACAAAGGGACATAACTGAACAGTCTTTATTTTGAGTTAGGCAAGAGCCTTAACTCCTATGGATAATTAGGGTGATATATTCCATCAAACAGAACTAAGCATATGGAATTAGACAAAAAAAATAATTTAAGACATACAACTCAGTGTTTATGATCATATTTTAGCTCCAGATCCAAAAGAATATCTTTGTCAGCTAATAAACACCAGCAGGGTAGAGTGAGAACATATCTGGAGATTCCAGATATCAAGGTATAAAAATGAACGAGGAAGCAAAGATTAAGAAGAGCAACAATGAATAATAAGTGGAAATTTGATAGAGACTTTCAAAATGCCTCCATATTTATTATCTGTCTGTAATCTATTGCTATTATTTTTTGTATTTTTTTATAATTTTTTTGGTAATCTATTATTTTAAAATTTATCTTTTAACTTTTCCTTTTTTTTTTCTGACTGGTCTAGATTTATTAATGCAATGATTTATGAATGATTAAGAACTTTATTTTGAATATAGAGATTCAAAATCAGATGCCTTGTATAAATTTGTCAATGTTCTCTAAAGGTTTTAAATGAATTTTAGCATTATGATATCCTCATTTGGGTAAGTGAATTGCATTCAAGAGTTATAAGTAGGCCCTTCAATTTTAGAAACAGGGTTGGAGATTCCATTTGATCAAAATTTTAAATAGATTTCAGTAATAAACTAATAGCTACTATTACAGGATATTTACTGTAAGTCATGGACTCTGTTCAAAACTCTATACTATTCCATTTAATACTCATAACAATTCTATGAAATGGGGACAATTAGTATCACTATTTTATATTTAAAATTTAAAGAAGTTAACAATTTGTCTAAGATCTTACAGTTTGTAAGATGAAGATCTGGGTCTCACATCCAATTATGACTGATATAATTTCATGATCTTAATCACTGAACTACACTGGAACCACCTACTGCCTAAGAAATTACTGGTAGGAATAAAGGGAATCATACACCTTATAGCATGAATTTTGAGAAAACCTTGAAAATTTTCTAAGTATATAAGAAATTAGTCATAGTTTAGGTAAAACAGTAGTATCTCTTGTAAATAAAGATGTATGAAACTATCTAAATCTCTCACGATAGAACAATTGCCTCCTTATATTTTGCATGATATAAATATTTTTTACTACTAATTCTATAATCACCCTCTGTATGCACACCGGGTCCCAGGCCCTATTCCAGGATTGCTGTTAGATAAAACCAAACAAAATACGATTAATCCTTTGCACTAAAGTTATTTAAGTTCTTTTGGTTAATAGAATATCATAGAGAGTAGTCTAGATGTCTGAGTTTCTGATAGTTTTACTATAAAGTAGAACAATAGAGTTATATATTTTAAATCAATGTATAATTATCATAACCCCAAGTAAACAATATCCAATCACTGAAGTAATGTAAAATGGTTGATTCCAGAGATAGGGCAGCTAAAATACAGGATGAAGCTGGCATATTTTGTCATGCCAGAAAGTATGAAAGTACTAAAAAAAAAAAAAAATCACATCACAAGGACAGGAATCGGAAGGAAGTCTTCCACTCACCAAATGAAGAAAAATTTGAGCATCAAAATAACTAAAGGCAGTAATGAATTATAAATAGTTTTAAAAAAAAGTTGGGAATCCATGAACTTGTGCCATAAGAAAGAAAGAAAGAAAGAAAGAAAGAAAGAAAGAAAGAAAGAAAG
>NW_022589705.1:43131626-43170565 GCF_004348235.1 Phoca vitulina | reverse complement strand
GAAAGAAAGAAAGAAAGAAAGAAAGAAAGAAAGAAAGAAAGAAAGAAGAAATAGGGGGAAGTGAGGTTCTTGTTTATAGTAGAATGCCAAGTGCTAACTGTTAAAAGTAGGATTGCTCAAGCTAGAAAAATCATCACTTTGTAATCATCAGAGTAAAGATTAGTTCACAAAAGAATCACTGATAATGCAAAAGCTGAGGGAAGGTTAACAAGTAACAGACATTTCCATTTAATGTTTTTAAAATCTCTCCCTATTGCTTATTGGTAGCATGGGGAAGGAAAAAACAAAAGGAACTATACAATGCAGAAATCAGACACTTTGATTAGGTAATCAAAATTAACATCACAAATGAGGGACAGATGGATGGATATCCTGTGCCTCTGGATATCACTCCCTGAGAAATCTACAACTTTACTTATTCAGTCCCAGATGGGCATAACTAGAACCTTATCATGAGGAAACTCAAGTCAAACCCCAAATGAGAAACATTCTGTTAAAAAAGTGGGGGTAGCACATGCATTGTTGAAAAATATCAATGTTTGGAAACGACAAAGACCAAGGAATTAGACCCCAGAATAAAGAGGAGTAAAATGATGTGTCAGCCATATATGATACTTGGATTTTGTACAAGAGGGGGAAAAAAAAACTATAAAGGACACTATTCCATCAATTGACAAAATTGGAATATGAATAGTAATGGGACAAAAGTATGTTACCTGTGTTAAATGTAAAAAAGCTGAAAATGGCTCTGTGGTTATATATAAAAGAATGTCCTTATTCTTCAGAAATGCACACTAACATAACTAGGAAGAAAAGGGCATGATATATGCAGATTGTTCTCAAATGATTCAATGAAAAAATATGTAAATTTCCACATACTCTACACACAGCAAATGTTGAAGCAAATGGGAAAAACAATGGATGAAACCGAGTAAAGGATGTAGGGCAGTTTGTATTATTTCTCTAACAATTTTTACATGAATTTGAAATTAATTCCTAAATACAGAATAGAAAATACAGAAAGAAAGAAATCATCATCATACGTAAACTCTAAGGAAGCTCATATATCCAGAATCATCTCAAAAAAGATGTTTTTGCAGAAGGTACACTGAGTTGTTTGAACTAACAAGTAGAATGACACCCCAGTCAGTTCAGGCAATGTTTGTGGTATGCTTGAACCCACAACCTAATTTTTTTTGTGGATTAGGGAGAAGCTCTGTGGGGCTATCATCCTGTGACCAGACATTTTTTAATTGATTTTTAAAACTGATATAGACCATGAATGAGTCAGCAAGAATTCACAAAAGTACTGGTTAAAAAAAAATCTAAGCAAATCACACATGTACAAAAACTAGCCATTATTTCTAGTATTGACAGGGAGTGTATCTGGATCTGTTTTTAACACTCTCCACTGTTCATATGGTGACCACTCTTTTGAGACACATTTTCTTTTGTGATACAGCAAAAGGTGAGAGTATGCAAAATGTTGATATTTTTTTGGTAAATGTAGACAGATCAATGAAGTTTATAATTTGGCTTTCAAATATAAACATGTAAGTTGAAGAAACTTAATAGAATTATCAGACATGTTACTTAAAGCAGGAACTCCACAGTGCTATGCATTTTAATACAGATCATTAACAAATTATAATTTGAAATTATTGGAAGCATTTATAAATATATCAGCCATGTCTAGCTATTCAATGGATAACAGTTAATATTTATGCTAATTTTACTCATTTGCTCTGTAGGGCAGGATCAGAAAAATAAATCCATGCACAGTTTAACTTATAAACCCAATCTGACTTCTTTCAGCTTCATGATGTTATCCATTATCATTATTCTAATAACTTCACTAGCCAACATTCACGCTATTTAATTAAACCAAAATGTATCCAAGCACTTAAAAAAAGAAGAATATGCATAATAATAAGCACTGCAAAGCAGGAGAGTTCAGTCCAAAATATTAATCTTAAATTATATGAAGATAGAGATTATGTGCTTCATTCTTACAAAAATTATATTGCCATATCAGATTTAAATCCCTGGAAAGATGATTAAGAATCAGCCATACATTTGCATATCACCTTATACTTTTTTAAAGCACACTTATGCTTATTATCTTTTTTGAGTCTCACAATAGCTAGGGATTTTTATTATTTGATTTTTGGAAAGTAGACAACGAGGTGAGGGTAACTGAGGTGATGACATTTGCAGGAGGATTGGCTGAATTGATGTATAAGGACCTTGAGATAAAAGCAGGTGTATCCTAACTGCTAGCCCTTGTCTCACTTTACCCCATGGAGAGTCCTGCCACTAATTCAGTGCTTGTATACCAGTTTTATGATCCTGTAGCTGCTCTAAGAAGTGGAGTATTGGCAGTCAAGAGCACACTCATGCTTCGGAAATATTATAGGGGCCATAATGCATATTATATAAGTGTATACTGCCGTTATATTGATTTTTTTCTCACATTAATAGTAATACTTAGCATGTGATGTAAGTCTCATTAGACCTCCTGCATAAATGAGGAAACTGAAAGACACTTAAGGATAAGTGATATTAAAGAAAGCATTAGCAGATAAAAAGGATGTGACGATTGTACTCTTTCTACACCTACATAAAGGGTGCCTTTCTGATTTCTTTAAAAGCAATTTCATCACACTAGCCTTGTTAGAGCTGGGTCCACCAAAACTATAAAACAAATAAAATCAAATTTCACTTACCAGAAACATGGAGGGATCCTATTCATTAAAAGTACCCCTGTTACTTCCAGGGTACGACTCAAAGCTAGATAGTTCAAATATTTAAACTTGACGCAAACTGGTGATTCTGTGGAGTGGCTGTGAAAAGTCTTATTTTGATGATGATTATCCCCAACTTCCTAAATTGATTTAATCTCTTTAGGAGCATGTGCACTGTAGCAGAAGCACCAGAAACCCTTAAAAATGTTATATCCCTTAATTTCACCTAGCTATGCGATCTTGTACAAGTTACTTAAAGTCTTGGGTTTTTAGGTCTCTCATCAGTTAAAATTTAATTCTAACTGCCAAATCCTTGATTCTGAACTGCATTTTGAAATTAGACCTAGCAACCTCATAATTTGTATAATTTCATTCTCCCTTGATTACCTTAGCAGTTCATGCTGGCCTATTAACATGTGAATGACGATTGAATAAAAGCCTTACACATTTAAATGAAGATATTTCTCTTGTGATATTTCCATTTGAGTTTTTTGTCTATTGATTTGTGATTATCCAGTATACTAAAATGAAAATAACCTTGACTAAGAATCAAGAGACACAGATTCTATTCTGGGCTCTGACAGAAACTGTTCATTTATTTAACTTTTGTGAACTACAGTGCATTGAGGTATAAAGATTAAGTATAAAAATACGCATCCCACTTACCTCATGAAAAAGATGTAAAAAATATAAGTAGACTCTTAGGTTCTGAACAAGTGAGGTTACAGGAAAATATTGAACCCCACAGCACAAACAACACCGATATATTTCTGCTTTACCTGATGGGGAGATGTGCCGCCAAGAAATGGAAGGCTCTGGTTTCCCAGTGGCCAAGCAAGTAAGGGTGACATTGGTTCCTTCATTGATGGTCATATCACGTGAGATGTCATATATCTTCGGAGGAACTGAAATGACAAAACATGCAGCGGTCAGAAAAATACATAAAAAAATTCTGTTGAACTACATTTGATCAACTCCATGATATTATACAATAAGACCGTGGTGGTGAAAGGTACCTATGGCTCATGGTCACCATTCAAGAGATTTCTCCAGATCCTCAGGATTCTCCCAGAGTTTTCTGTTCATTGGTTGGTTTTATTATTCTCTAATTTTTAGATATTAAATACTTCAAGATAAATGGAATGTTTAATAACCAAAAAATCTGAATATTACATAAATTAAAATTTTATTGTGCATGCTTGTGTTAAGTCAATTAGAATGTAGTCACTCTGTTCCATCTATGTATCTTCACTATAATGATGGTTTTCTTGTGGAGATGATTTAATAAAAATGGAAATCTGGAAGAAACTTAAAATAGCAGAGAAGTTATGCCTACATGCTGTTTTAAGAGCTGAGTGAGGTCAAACATGTCTAGGATTAGGAGGTACGATTTCAGGGTTACAAGGGCATTTGCAACCTCAGTTTTCTGTCTGCCAGATAGTAGGGCTGGACTTTCTAACTATTTATATTTGAAGGGACTCATTTCCTAAGGGCTTGAAAGGTGTCTTCATAAAGAGTTTTCTTGTCAGTGATGGCTGGAAACCACTGGGGAAACAGATCTCTTCACTCTGGGATTTCTTAGAAACTTTGTTACGCTTACTGTAAATCTCCAAGAGTGAAGGGGAAAAGTTTATATGGTATTTGTCTGTGTTTTTTTTTTTTTTTTTTTTCTGATGTATTAGAATATGGAAGCTTTTATTCAAGAGCATTTGATAAAACTAGTGACCATGGAATGCACTTTGGGAATGCTGGATAGGAAAATCTCTAAGTGAACTTCCAATTAAAATGTCCATAGTCCCTCAAATATCAAATGGTCTCACTTCATCCTAAAATGTCATGGATATGAATCCTGGGTTCTCTACTCGCTGTGTTATCCAGGGCAATGTATGTATATATCTCAGGCTCAGTGTCTTCATCTGAAAGCTGGAGACAGTTTTGGTACCAACCCCATATAGCTGCTGTGAGCATTAAATAAACCAGGATATTTTAAAGAACTTAGAAAAGTCCCTGGCATCAGTGTTAGCTATTATTATTAGATGCCTTAAAATGCATATATGGTTTTTGAATTTAATTTTACTACTGCCCTTTTCCCATGCTTTCATCACTTCATCAGTTTGTTAGTGTGTAAGACTGGCCTGTGCCTTAAGTTTTCGTTTACTCTATACAAATTATAGTATGTTGAAGTTCCCAGGTTGAAACTAATAAATGGTAATTAGATATCATGATAATTTTTAGAAAAATATGCCTTTTTCAGAATTCTCTTAATTGTTCCATTCTTAGGCTTCCTGTATGCAAGAGATATGCATTCACAGTTATTTTTAAAAAGGTAATTATAATTTTTACAAGGATAAATTAAATTATCTATACTTTGAATATCATCTTTGATTTTGTTGCAAATCTTTGCGACAAAAAACCCTAAAATGATTTGATTGTAAATATCAAGTATTTGATTATATGCAACTGTTGCTAGGATTGAAAAAAAAAGCTTATTTCTAAGTAATATAACATTGTAAGTGTTTCTAAATGACATTCTCTAATCGGCATTTAAAACATATTATCATTAAACCCTTCAGCGAGCTGTTCCCAGGCAAATAAAATAAAATAAAATAAAAACCATTCCAAATAGAAGACTTTTTTAGCTTAACTGAAACAGAACAGAAATAAAGACATTACGATATCCTATGAGGAAAGTAAAGAAAAGTGTGCATGACTCATTGGTGAATAGGAAAGTTAATAACAATCAACTTACATTAAACAAAACTATCATCTGGATATGTGGATGTGGGTACAGGTTTGAAATAGTGAACTATGAAATACATGTGTACATATGTACATATATACATATACACCATTACATACATACCAATGGCCACTATTTAAAAAAAAGTTATATAGTACTTTCCTTCTTCATACAGAAGACAGTACACAGAGATCAGTCTAATTTACATATTCCAAACATATAACTAATTCAACTTTAGATAGTGGTATGTATATTTAAGAAAAAGGATGGAGTGCCATAAGACCATGAATTCTATCTTCTATATAATTTTGTCAATTCCACCTGATCTTAAAATAGTTTAGTTTCATCTTTACATGTCTACTTATACTTAAAGTGGTAAACACGAGTGGTAAACTAATATTAAGCACAATATTTGGCTTCACAGAGAAACAACCAAATCCCTTAGCAATAAACTTAGATTTGACATTTAACTTGGGGAAAATGTGCGGTGGGGGAGGAGTGTCGAATTCCAGGTGTGACCTGTCATCTCAGTGATGGCAACTGCCTCCCGGGGGCTCATAATGCAGGATATACTACAGGGAAGAAACATCTGGAAAGAGGATGTTAGTAAAGGAAAGTCCCTCTGGCAAGGCTCTTCTCCCCAGAATGCATCACCTGTTGGCAGCAGATGCTGTGTGTAAAGAGAACCAGTGAAATCCTTCACATGCATTGTAGCTTGTGGAGGCAAAAACAGGTGTTGGTTTGCTGACTATTCAAAGCCATTTCACATTCAGTTCAAGACTGCAAACTTTTACTGAGTATTATGGAGGGAATAATTCTGGACTCACAGGAAATGCAAAATTTTCAAGGCATAACCCTTGCCCTTAAGGAACTTAAAATTAAAAGAGGGAGGCAAATAGTAAGTAACTGAGAGAAGACAAATATTTTCCATGTTTTCCTTTTCCATTTTACATGAGTAACACATGTCTAATAGGTATGCCTTCTGGGTTTGCATCAGCAAACATTAGTTTTATGTAAGTTTCTTCTAAAGTGAACCATGTAGGATAGTTTATGTGCAAAGTTATTCAGTGTGGTACTATTTATAATAGAGAAAAACTATGAATAACCTCAATGTAGGACAACAGAAATAGAGGTATTGTTAGCTCTGCATCTAGAATAAGGTATGGTACTGGGAAAGGACTTGGTATGATCTGAGGGAGCATCAGACTCAGAGAAAATAGAAGAAAAAAAGATGCTTCTACTCTGGGTGACATAAGCAGGGAAGAATGGTAATGTCTCAGGTATCTCAAGCCCATCTGGTTCTAGTAGCTCTTCCCACGTTATGGTTTGTGTATAAATCATGCATGCACACAGGTCGGAGGACTCTGTTGAGCTCTGAATGACAAAACAGCATGTCTTATGGTATTTCCAATACTCTATGCATAGAAAAACAGAAATGAGGAGAACTAAAATATCTTACTATTCTAGGTGTATGTTCCTTTTTTATACACCTTATATTAAACTTCCTCACACTCTTCTCATTTAGAAATTGAGCTTAAAATTTTGAAATTTGAAAAGGAGCAAATGTGTTCAATCAATTGCACAACACATTTTTAAATCACTAAATAAGTACAGATTTTAGTAACATTTTGAATTGCTGTGTACATATTTAAGTATTTATGACCTAGAGCAGAATAATAAAGGAATAAATTATTCATCGAAATGTAAACTTGTTTAATTCATAGGAAGTAATTATTATAACATTATCATCACTGTCATCATACCATAACACCATAAGTAAAAACAGTGAAGGTGGGGGCACCTGGGTGGTGCAGTTGGTTAAGCGTCAGACTCTTGGTTTTTGCTCAGGTTGTGATCTCAGGGTCGTGAGATCAAGTCCCATGTCAGGCTCTGTACTTAGCCCAAAGTCTGCTTAAGACTCTCCCTTTGCCTCCACTCTCCCTGGCCATGCTCTCTCTCTCTCTCTCCTTCTCTCTTTCTCTCTCAAGTTAAAAAATAAATCTTTTTGAAAAACCAATGAAGGGTGGAAGTTCTAGATTTCCTTACAAATCACAGAATATCTCTCTCCTAATGGGACCCTAATTGGGGATATACATGACTTTACAACTGCATTCATAATTAATTGTTCTATATCACCAGTTAGAGAGATTGAAGACCATTGGAAACCTTCTAAACAACAGAGGTTGAAAGAGGATTTAAGGGTTGTGTTGGGGTTAAGTGCTTTTTAAATTCCCATATACATTTAAAAGAATCACTCTTGGATCATCAAATTGATAATCTGCTTTACCTTTAATTATTTGCGGGCCTTAAATTCAACTACTACCTAGTATCCTGTCCTCAACGTCTATTCAGTGTATGCCACAGTGAGGGGATGATGCATATTTGGATGTATCTCTAGATTTCAATTCATTAAAGGTAATTTAAATTTCTTGTTAGTTTCACTTTCACTGAAAATTGTGCAGTTTGACTTGCCCCAACTGCTTTCTCTCATTTCAGCCATCTATCACAGTGTCCTTAGTCAGGGTATGGAGCAGTATCAGTAAGAAAAATCAGAGAATTTATATCCAAACCAAATACTAATGATTTCTTTTCTTTTTTTTTTTTTTTAATTTAAGTTCTAGTTAGTTGACATAGAATTCAATATTGGTTTCAGGAGTAGAATTCAGTGGTTCATCATTTACATACAACATCCAGTGCTCACCATAACAAGTGCCCTCCTTAATACCCATCATTCATCTATCCCATCCCCCACCACCCCCATTAACCCTCAGTTTGTTCTCTATAGTTAAGAGTCTCTCATGATTTGTTTCTCTCTCTCTCTCTCTCTCTCCTTTTTTTTTTCCCTCCCTCCTGTATGTTCATCCATTTTCTTTCTTAAATTACACATATAAGTGAAATAAGTCAGTTAGAGAAACACTAATGATTTTACACAACCAACCATTTGGGATTATTCCCCACCATTTGCATCATGATGTATAACTGAGTTTGTGAATGGCTTCATTTGTTTTTTGTTTTGTTTTTAATGTGTGCATATTTTTTACCTACATAAATAAATAAGCTTTTTGCTTGTTTATTTAATGAACAACCTTCACAGATGTAACTTAAATTTCTTCTAAGAATCCATCTTGTAGTCTGGAACATAATCAACAAAAATTTGAGAAGTCAACATAAGGGTGACTAATCTGTACATCATGGGAATCAGGTGAGCACAGTTTTTTATTATATTAAATGTCTGTGCATATGATTTCCAGAAATAATAAATACAATAGAGTCACACCTATCTTAAGTTCCATGACATGTGAGGCCAGGTCACACATAACACTGAAAACCCTTAGAGGATATATTTGATGGCTCTTAACTATAAGTGCAAGACACTGACTATTTGGATCTGGAAAGTTGCACTGGCTCACTGGAATCAATTAAATGCACCATCAAGTTCTTAAGTTGTAAGAGTCTATGAAAGACAACAGCACATACAAATCCAGGTGGAAGACTTCTTTAGAATGCCAGGGCTAAAAGTGGATGAAGTATGTATTTAATCTGGCCCCAAACAATCACAGATTATTGAAAGAAACAGCAGTTCAGTATTTATCATAACCATGGTATTCTGGGCACTGCAAAAACCACTTGCTTCCTTAGGGTGTAAAAATCACAGCAGTGTTTCATAGGCAAGTGAACTCTTTCTATCATTCTCTGTTTAGTGTTACTAAAATCACTTAAAGGTTTTCATGTATCTAGTTGAATTATGTACGCAGTCACTAGATGTGTTCTCCAAATGTGTTCACTAGGCCAACATGGAATAAAAATATACCTTATCGCATCCCTTTGGTGTCCTGCTGGACTCACCTTTCTCCACAGTGCCTTCCTCCACCCCCAAAATTTACTACAAAGAAGAAACGCTGAAATATGGATTTCTGAGTGAATGTTAAAGGATTAAAATTTCATCTTAAAGCCTTGTGTCACTGATGGCTTTGATCATCTTAATGCAAGAGAGATTTTTCTAGGTATGAGTGTTTTTGAGATAACAGCTTGCACATATAACCCTCTGTACCACCTCACTCCTCCTTTTGTAGTTTCTTTGGTATAGCATCTTTTAAATCTGACAGTGTCATTGATATTTACTTCTTTGTTTATTGCCTCTTCTCCTTATGGAACATAAGTAAAGACCTTGGGTAGGAACCTAGTTTACTCAACAGCCTACCACCAACACCTAGAAAAGGGCCTGACACATGGAAGATATTCCACAAATATTTTTTTATTTTTTTTTAACAGCTGAACTAATATTTCTTTGACTTTGTAATGAAGATTTCCCATAGAATTTCATACCACTGCAAGGATGATATAATACAAGGTCTGAGAATATAGTGAAAATGTAATTATAGTGTCAAGGGTCCTCTGTGATTTTTTTCAAGGATTTTCCAATTTGGGGGATTCAATATTCTTTCTAACTCATTTAAAAGCACAGTATTTTCCTATTTCACTGCCTACCATCGTTTTTGCCATGCAAACTCAGAGAAATAATTGGACAATAATCATATACATGTATATTCAACAGAATAGGCTGTCACATCTTACACAGTACTGTATGTGTTGGTTAGAGTATTTTTTTTTACTTAAAAAGGTATGTAAATTTGGGGCCAAAAGGATTTGACTCTAAGAGTATGTACATATTACTTCTGCTTCTTTTTTTCTCTCTCCACAGACCTGGAGTCTAGGTTAGTTCGAATAAACTATATCTCTGAAGATTTTCCAAACTGCTTGAGTCAACAAGCTAGACATAACTATAAATCTTTGGAGAATTGGCTTTGTTTTGCACTCCCATATCTGGTAATGGCTGGCAGCATCAAAAGAACAGTCTTCCTTTCCCTAGACTGGCACTTCCCTTTTCAGTCTTGGCCAGCCCCCAGAAAGTGAAAGCAGATCTACGTTACATAACAAACCTCCTGGAAAAGGTGCTGTTCTCAAACTGAGAGAAGAAATTGTTTCATGATTTTTTTTTTTTTTTTGGTTTGCTGGTGGGTGCCTGATGGTTTCCTGGCTTGCATCTAACTAGCAACATTGTTTTTTTCCAGCTCATAGACTATAACTGACTTTTTATAGTTTATGACATTTCAGAGATTTCTATGGCTTCTCCCTTCATCCCATCACTCAGATAGTGATAGGAGGAAAAAATAACCCAAGTGTGACTTGTAAATGCAAACTTGCAGATTTGTGAATACCTAAGGATGGAATATGCCAGTACTACTTTTGGGGGCAAAGAACATGTTTGAGCAAAAAAAAAAAAAAAAAGTATCTTTCAGACTTTGGTTCAATCTTTGAATCATGTTGGTTAACTTAGTGTTTTTCCTTTTCTAGAAAATCTACGTACAAGTTTTTCTTAATTGACCTTGTCCTTCAGGAGGTCAGCTATATAAAATGGCAAAACAGGTGGTAACCTATTTTAAGCCATCCATCCATCCATCCATCCACCCATTTAACAAACATTTATTGAGCCCCGACTACATTGGGGAGACTAATCTTAAAGTCTATGTCTAAAGAGTGAAAGACCAAACACTATTAATTATAATAAGGAGTCAGAAATCCTACAAAGTGGATTTTGCAATATAAATTGTTTTGGGAACACAGAGTAGTAAATCTAACTCTGCCTATGGAGTCAGAATAGAGGGGATACTGATATTAGAAAAGGCTTCATTAAACAGATGGAATTTGAGTGGACTTTGAGGGTTAAAAACAGTAGTTTTTAACTTCATACAGCTAATTCATCAGGATAATCTGATGAGTGTTTTATAATCTTGGAGTGGTGGGAGGGCTGATTCAGGCGATCCTAGACCAAAAAGTGTAGCATGTAGCTTTATAGTTTTATAGCTTTATGAGATGACAGAAAGACCTCTCCACAAACTATTCCCTCCTATTTATTTAAAGGTTCCATTGTAATTATAGAGGCCTTCCTTCATATCCTCAGAGTAGTTACCTGCTTTCAAGGGCTTAATATTGAAATGTAACTACCCCTAGAAGAGATGATGCCTTAATAGCCTGCATACATTTTCACACTTCCTGAGAGCAGCACAGTGGGTACAGGGAGGGCTCCATACTGAAGATTAGAAAGATGTTACGGGCAACTTTTTCCCAGTTGTAATTTTCTCTTGGGAAAACCCAGAATTGGTTCTGCATAGCAGTGAGCAAGACAATCAACGATGGAGAGAAGAAAATAAACCTCCGAGGGGAACAAACCTCACAGGACATGGAGTTATCGAAAAAATCAACGTGGAAATCGCTTCCTTCTCTTCCTCTTGTCTCCATCTAACTTTGATTACCTAATACATGGGCTATGCATGAGGGGGATGAAAGAAAGAAGCAAGTAATCTCTAAATTTTAAGACAGATTTTCTCACTGAAGAAAGGTGTATTTGCTAAATAGATTTTCCATGGCAAAAGAAATTCATATTTCTTACATGTATATAGGTTATATAAGATGGCTTAGCATACATGAGGGTTAAATGTGATAAAAGAATAAAGGGCGCTGATTTAGAAAGGATAAGTTCTGGTAGCTTAACATTTGTTTAATGATTTTTAAATTTTTGGTTGATGGCAACTTTCCCACCTGCTATGTAAACATTTTGAAGGCAAAAAATACAGCATTGTTATACAAGAGTTTCAATATTTTGGACCGTAAAGATTTTTATTTTTGCTTCATTTTGGCTAGAGGATCAATAGCTGGCCTCTGCACATGAGTGTTTATACACCAGAGTTCAAATCCCTGCTGTACCTCAGGCTAGCTTCAGCTTCACTTACTTGGATGGTTCAAAGATATAAAATACTGCTTAAAATCAGGACCATAATAGCAGCTACCCCCTCAGGCAGCAGCAGCACGAAAGCTAGAGCACATTTACAGCCGAGTTGTATATCACAGGGAATCCACAATGTCTACTTAACTCAGCCTTCTCCCTAGTAGAGAATAGTTACAAAATACACAGGAAGAACATCACAACTGAAATTCCTTAAAGCACACAAATATAGGTGTCCATACCTAGAGAGGCAGAATTCTTAAGGAACCAATTCCATACCTTTAAATCTGCAGTGATGATATCATTTTATTAAGAATTAATAATGAGCTTTTTCCTGGAAACGATTTGGCAGTATACTTTAAGAACTTTAAAAAATTCCAACCCAGCTAGCTAATGACACCACTTCCAGGAATTTTCTTGAGGAAAGTAGGCAACTTCTTCCAGTATCATCGCTATTCCCATAAACCTGGTGGCCAGCTCCACTGGTCTGTTTGAAAATGTGCCAGCAAATGCCCTCTGGAATGGGCTGGGTGAACTTTTCTTGCCTCATCCTTGGCGCTGAATTATTCTCCACATAAACCAGAGAAAACAGCCCAGCTGTGCCATACTAGAACCCAGCTGCCTTCTTAGCAAATATTTCCCGTAGCTAAAAGCTTGCTTTAGTGTTTTTGAAACACAAGAAAGTCCAATGTCTACCCTTGGTCTCATAGAGCTATAATGTAACACCTGCCTCCCGATTTCACGAGGTAAGCCTGTTCCGGTTCAATATGAGTTTTCCTTGTTAGGCTGAGGTTTAATAAATATGTTTTAGCAGATTTTTATGTGTAAACGCTGCTATGCTGTTTTTTGTACTTGCAGAGGAGCTGTGTCATTTCAGTGCAATCAGAAAAATAATGCCTTCTCTGAAGTACTCTGCTGTCTTTGTTCTTTGAATATAATATTTTTCCCTAATTATGAAGGTAGTACACATCTATTGGAAAGATGTAGAAAATATATGAGTGAGGGGGAAAAAAACCTAAATCACCTATGGGGTTGAAACATCTAAAATTGTCCTTTGGTGGTTACAAACAAATGGCTGCCAATGCTTTCATGTCACTCAGTGTAATATAATCTCACCATTTTGAGAGAATCACTACTAATAGTTTCATATATTTCATTTAAGCCTTTTTATGCATATATTTATGCATAGATCCCAGATATTTCCACACGGTCCAAAAAGTTCACCAAGGAACGATGTTAAGCCTTGGCAGAAAACAGTGCCCCATTCTCTAAGTCATACATCCCCTAGAAACTGAGCTAGAAGGTGGCTGGAGAAGGATTCAAAAATGGGCATTGTGGTTCTCTTCCCTTTCTTATTGGAAACATGTCTAACGAAAGGATACCTACAGCAAAGGTTAATATTTGTTGGACATTTACTATGGGTAATGTACTGAGAATTTAATGACTTTTTTGTTGTTGACAGGAGTGGGGTCTATAATGGGACAGAGTTCTACATGTCCATTCTCCAATTTCTTCTTCCACCCACTCACCTGCTATTTTGTTAGTTGGCTTATATGGCAGTTTTAAAACATGGCCCCCAATTCTTCACCGTCTCTTCCATCATGAGTGAGGTCTTAGTAGTGCCTTCACTATAATTTGAGTAGGTTCCTGGCCATCTCAAATAATAGAGTTGGGTAGAAGTAATGCTGTGTGAATTCCAAGACTGGATCATAAAGTACCATTTGTCTTTTGCCCTGTTGTCTAAGAACACTCACTCTTGGAGGTCTCAGTTGCCATATAATTAGGCTGACCACCCAGGAGCCGCCATGGTGGAGAGAACACATGGACCCCACATGGAGAACTTCTGAGACAACAGAAACAAAAACGCCCCTAGGGAACACCCTAACTCTTCTAGGCTCTTAACTCTTCCAGTCATCCCAGTAAGACTCCAAATATTGTGTCCAAATCATAGTATCGTGAGTAAAGTATATAAACGTAGTTGTTTAAAATCACTAAGTTCAGGTATGGTTTGAAAAAAAAAAAAGAAAGTTCGAAGACTTACACTATCTGACTTCAAGGCTTACTATTTATTGTAACAGTACAACAAAGACAGTGTGGTGTTGCATCCAGACAGACGGTGGAACAAAACGGAGACTCCAAAGATAGATGAGGAACTTCCTGTGAGGATCAAACCCTGATTACTTTTACTAAAAACTAAGATATCTGAAATATGAGTGAGTAATGTAGGTCAAGAGAAAATGTGCACCTTTACACTGTGAGTATAGGGCCTGGTGGGAGCACCAGTCTGAAGACGGCAGTGATCTCTGATAATTTCCATTTAGAAAATGGAAGTCCAGGTTTGCCATAACTTTAGACATGAATTTTTCCTTTTTCTTTCTTTTTTTTTTTTGACCATATACACGCATTAAATATCTGTAAATTTCTTCTGGCATCAACCCAAATTGCTCCATTATGGGAATCAGAAACATTTGACACTTACTGGAGACACTTGGTCATTACATGCTGGAAAATTGTCATGATATAGAAATCTACATGGCCTATGAAAGTAAACAGTACCGTGGAGTTACATACTTAAAACATCCTGACCATATGCTGCAAGCCCTGTGTGGTCTGGATTCAGTCATGGAGTTATAATCTTGCCATTTCTGCCTTACATCCTGGCAAGCCCTGAGCCTATTCATTTGCCTTGGAGAGCCCAAGGAATCTATTTTCACATGACATTGCTTAGTTTCTCATAAAAACTATACATTATCATATGAATGTGCAGTCGCTCACCTGTCATGGAATAACCATGATTAGATCTGCAGGGTGACTATAGTCTTGCCTCAGGAAAAATTCTGAGAATAGGTTTTATTTAGAAATGTAAAAAATAAAATCATGATTCTCATTAATATTCTGCTCCCACCAAAATAATTTTCATCTACCTATTTTTTAAAAATTATCATGTTTCTTTAACCACTTTTCCCTATGATAATGCTTTATTTATGTTTTTAAAGTGTAACAACCAAGTGTTATTATGCAACTATATACCAGGAGATCTCAGCACAGTCCTATGGTTACATGTACAGATTCTTTCTAAAATTGGGTTAAAAGGTAATTTGCCATGTTGCTGGCCCCTGGATCATTAGTCACAGTGGCCTAAGTGCATTCTCTTATAATTCAATATCAAAGAAATTGTTTTTATGGCATTAACTATATTATATTCAAAATTGTATAAATTATTGAAATACTATGCCTACTGCCAAGATATAAGACAGTTCACATGGAAAAAGTTGCATTTTAAATTATTCATTGGAAAAAAAGTCATTCTCTTGCCAGAAATTGTTTTATACTGGGGCTAGCTTCTGGGACTTACATTTAAATATGAATCACAAAATCTCTGGAAATTTCAGATACTCATAATTTTCTTGGCATTGAATAAAAGGTTTGTCTCTTTAATTCATTGATTTCCATCAAGTGTATTCAATAGTACAAATTGTCTTGTATCTAGGTGTTAGTCTAATGAGCATTTGTAAGGAAAGTATCCATAGGTAGTTCTTTGTAAAGTCATGATAAAGAGATAGAGAGGATCCATAAAAAAAATACTGAAATTTGGTGACTTTCTTTCATTTACCGTTTTTGAATACAATATAAAACCTATATAATTAATGAGTTATATATCTTATATATACCTATGCATATATAAAAATCATATATGCATGAATATATACAGGTATGTATATTGTTATATAGTTGGCATATAATATACTGGATATACCTGTTTATGTGTGTATGTATCCTGTAACCTCATTATATGCCTTTGTTAATGCCAGAATATGATAATAAAGGAGCAAATGTAATCATAGGAAGGCTAACCTCAAAAGGTCTCTCTATACAGATTTATATATTATTCATTTGGTTAGAAGATATTTATTTTTCACTTGCTATGCACCAGAGACTATGATAGGTGCTAGTGATTTAAAATTTAATAAAACAGAATTGCTGCTTTCCAGCAGCTTATATATTATGGGAAGAAACAAACAGAGGTAAATTAAAAACATAACTATATAAAGTTATAGGAGAGACGTACATAAAATATGTAAATCCAAACGGAGCTCACCCAACCCAGATGGAGATGGAAGGGTGGTGATGAAGATACAAAGACAATTTTTAGAATAATACACTGTAACTATCCAGAGAAGTGAATTCCAAGTTGAATGACACATGTATGAAGGCACAGAGCAGGGAAACATCATGGTCCATTTGTAGACCATCATCATGGTTGCAATAGTTGATTGAACTACTTGGCTGGTCACAACTGAAGTTTTACCCTTTATTTGCTTTCAAACCATGAACAAATTTCTTTTATTTCTTACATATTTCTGGAAAAGTAATATGAACGCAGGAACTATTTTCTATTGATCCCGGAGTACTGTATAGGATCATACTTGGACATTGTAAGAGCTCAGAAAGTGCTGAATAAGAATGTTTTCAACTATTCTAATGTTTCTTATTTGGAGAGTTAGTCTTTAACACATTCATTAAAAAGTTATTCTCCCTCATATTCATTACTACATTCTGAGGAACAGAAATATTTTACCACTTCTCCTTTGTGAATTAAAGGACACTGTGCACAAACTACTCCCCAGGGTATTAAGTAAAAAAAAAAAAAAAAAAAAATTGGTTTATTTTAGCTTCTCCAAGGTACTAGGTATGTCACATATTTTCATATCCCAGTTGAAAAGTATCATGCATTTTTATTTTGGCTTCCTAGATAATATCCTATTCTATTTTTAAGAGTTTAAAAATGCAGTTAAGACTGAAAAGTATATTCCCTTGGGCATGAGTGTTTGGAACTACCTCTCCTATCTACTGAACTTTCTTGTTTTGAACACTCCAGTCTTACCACTTGGCAAATCTTCCAAAAATAAGCCAAATCCTCTCTTCTTTCTGAAAAATGGAAAACTCAAATAATCTACTCAAGGAACAGTAGTTCTTTCATTCTATAGTTTTGCCTATACCTATCATAATTATTTTTTTTTTCACAGATACTACTATACTAGAAGGGTAGAAAGTATATCTAAATTTTTGTTTTGAGGGTTGAGAGAAATGAAGAGCAAGCTTAGCCATGTCAAAATAACCAAATTTACCTTTTGGGTAGGTTAACTAACTTCATAATTCTATGAACATATTGAGTGTGTGTGCATATATATATTTCAGGAGTCATTTGGTAGTTGTTAACAATAGTTTAAGCAATAAAATGGAGAAGTGTGGACAAGGAGATCACATGGTCAGGAAGAATCCTATCTGGTTAAGCCACTACAACTAATATTGATGGGTAGATTCATGTCAGTATGATGGGGGGACTATTAGAGGAGTACCATAGGAATCTGTGTTTGGCCCCTTCCTTTCCTCAATTTTAAACAATCTGGGTAAAACTCTTGGAAGCATATTTATTGATAAAACTGTATCAAGGGTCATGTGTTCAGTTATAGTCTCTACAATTTAAGAGTGAAACACTGGCGTGTTATTTCACAATTATAGGTCAGTCAGAAAAGTAAAGTGCCCAGACACAGTATCATGTAAAGACACAACTTAAGGAGCTAAAAATGTTTATATAAAGATAAGAAATGTAAGGAAATACAATTTTTTGATTGATCCATGAATTTATTCTACTTTGTTCCAGTACACAGGAAAATGATAGATTTAAGTTCATTATAATGAAGTATGTACCAAACAAAAAGTGTCCTCAAACTGAAAAAGATTATTTTATAAAAATGCAAGCTCCCTGTCATCAGAAGAGTCTCAGAGAATGTGGAAGAACAATAGAATCAAAGAAAGGATTACTACATTGAGTGGGTGCTTGGGTCAGATAGACTCTTGGGATTTTTCTTTTTTTTACATTTTTTTTTTAAATTTTATTATGTCATGTTAATGAACAGATGTGTTCTTTGACTCTTTGCTGTACTGTGTACCGAAGAAGAAACAAATCCAAGTAAAACACACCATGGACACATTAAAGGGCCTGGATCAATGGCAATTTCCTGTTTCCTTTCTGTGCTTAAAACGCAATAGGCCTGAGTAAGCTCTTGTTGGATTCTTGTCATGGAAAGAACATTTGATTAATATCTTTGTAGGGGAAAAAAGAGACTATTCTGTGCTCTCTGAAAACTCCATTGGCCAATTTTATATATTCCTTTGCCAAAATAATATGACTATTACAACAAGCATTTAAACTGAAGCACATTTTTTGAGTTTGTGTGCATTACAGCAGTCACAGTGATGCATCCAGATCAGTGAGTTAGTGTAAACAGATGGAAATATGTTTCTCAGTTGATGAGTAACATAAGAGCCCTTCTCATCCTGTTTCAACAAACACCTAAACCCACACACTTTCTGCCCTGGTTTCTCCTTTCTTTCAACATTTATCTTTGAATTGCTTTTAATCTCCAGAGATGGGATGACCACCTGCCTTTCAAACATATTGCAAAAACAGCAGTGACTATGGTTGGTTTTTGCCAGTCAGTTATTTTATTGTAGAAAACATGTACCAAATGACAGCAGAGTCACCAGCTGATGAGAGGATTTATTATGTATATAACATTGTGCTTTTTGGTAGGAAGTCAGCAGCATTGTGCTAAGATTTTAATATCAAATTGTTTCTATCAGGCTGAGAGTGGTAACACTCAAATGGTACCTTAAATGACTGAGTCATGTGCTTACTACTGCATGATACTTTGTAGAAAGGGGAATTAAATAAAATTTATAGGAGAAAAAAAAGTTTTGTAGTAGGGAAATACAATATGTTCCTTTGTGGGTGTAGTAAGTCTGCTAATTGATCACCAAATTGATTTCCTCTTCTTGGCACATGACTAGATTTTGTTTCCCAGTATCCCCTGCTGTTATTCATGGCTGAGTTTTAAACAATAGAATGTGAGCAGAAGTGATGTGTGATACTTTCAGACTTGGCCCACAAAAACTTCCCATTGATGATCCTCCATGTTATTTTCCCCTGCACAGCTATGTATGGGGCCTTGGGAATTGAAAATCATATATTGAAGATGACAGAAATACAACACAGAGAACTGGTCTCTAGATAATGTAGACTGCCTATAATGAACAACTGATTTGGATGCTCTTTGGCAAGAAATAAATAATATGGCCAGTTTTTTAAAAGAGATCAACCAATATTTAAGGAATTAATCCCTATGTTTTGTAACTTTATGTATTTTTATAACAAAAGAAGATTAAAGAAAGAAAATGCAAGGAAATAATTGCTATTATATAACCTATTCCTGAAAATAATAACATCACTAATTCATTTTATTCTATTCTATTTTTTAAAGATTTGTTTATTTGTTGGAGAAAGAGAGAGAGAGAGTGCATGTGCATGCGAGCAGGGGGAGGGGCAGAGGGAGAGGGAAAGAATCTCAAGCAGACCCTCAGATGAGTGCAGAGCCCAATGCAGGGCTCAATTTTATGACCCTGAGATCATGACCTGGGCCAAAATCAAGAGTCAGATGCTCAACTAACTGAACCAACCAGGAACCCCAAAACATCACCAATTAATTTTATGAAACTGATATAATGTGATATTAAACATGGACAAGAACTCTACAAGAAAAGCAATTTCACTTATGAACACAGAAAAAATATAATATTAACCCATCAAGTGAAAAAAATATATATATATATTGCATTACTCCTGGACTGGGGATTTTGTTCAACAATATCCTAACTTAATATGTCACAGAAAGAGACTGAAGAAGTACATATTATGATCTTGTCAATAGATATAGAGAAAACATTATATAAGAAGAAACACTATAACAAAACAGTTGCAATCCTGAAATAGAAAGTTTCTTTCATACTGTGACTAAAAGGATCTATAAAGAATTCACAATGATCATTATCTTTCATTATGAAGTGTTAGACTTATTTCCTTAAAACTGAAACAAGGTAAGTAAGCCCACTTTCACTGCTTCTATTTTACATTGGAATTCTTAACAAGTTCAATAAGATTAGGAAATAAGTTAGAAGTATTAGTATTGGAAAGAAAGGTCCAAAAAAGCCATTGATCATATATAATATAATTGTCTTTGTAGAATATTCAAGAGAAGTAGCATACTCCTGAATTTGATGAAATTGATAAGAATTTATCTAGACTACAAAACATGTGTTAATTCTTCCCACAATAAATCTATACATTTGATAAAATTACATTAAAATTTCCATTTTTATTCACAGAATTCTACAAGATTAGTTCAGTATTAATACTGAAGGGTAAAGGACAAAGAGTAGCCAGAACAACCTTGAGTAAGAAAAATAAAGAGAGGAACTTATCCTACCATACTCTCTCCTTCTCCCTCTGCCCCTTCCCCCACTCGCATGGGTGCTCTCTGGTGCTCTCTAAAAAGTGAATAAATAAGTAAATCTTTAAAAAATGGAGGGGCTACTGGGTGGCTCAGTCAGTTAAGTGTCTGCCTCCGGCTCAGGTCATGATCCCAGGGTCCTGGGATCGAGCCCTGCATTGGGCTCCCTGCTCAGCCGGGGAGTCTGTTTCTCCCACTCCCTCTCCTTCTGCCCCTGCTCCTGGGCTGTCTCTCTCTCTCTCTCACTCACTCTCTCAAATAAATAAATAAAATCTTTTAAAAAATCTTTAAAAAATGGATAAAGGATATAAATAGGAAATTCATAAAAGAGGTAACTTTAATGGCCACTTTAACTAGTAGAACTTCATTAGTAGTTATGAAAGTTTAAGTTAAAACAGCATAATTTCAAATTCATAATATTGGTAAAATTTTAAAAATTAAATACTACCAAGGTGATAAGGATATCTATAAATGAAATAGCATACAATGATGAAAATAGTATAAATCTGCAAACAATTTGGAAACAGCTAATAAAACTGAAGATGCACATATATCTCTACAATTTCATTTCTAAGTATTTACATATCTTAGAGCCTTGTTGCTTTAAAGTGTGGTTCTCTATCACCTGGAAGCTTGTTACAAATGTGGATTCTCAGGTGTGCCCAGATCTACTAAATCAAAAGCTGCAATTTAATGAGTTCTCTAGGTAACTCACATGCGTATTAAAGTTTGAGAAGCACTGTCCTAGACAAGAGTAGTGGTTCTCAAGACTGGATGCACATTAGGAAAACCTGGGATTTTTTTTTTTAAAGATTCTATTTATTTATTTATTTATTTGAGAGAGAGAGAGAGAGAGAGAGAGAGAGGGATCACATGAGTGGTGTGGGGGAAAAGCAGAGGGAGAGAGAGAAGCAAGCTCCCCCTTTAGCAGGGAGCCTGATGCAGGGCTTGATCCCAGGACCCGGGGATCATGACGTGAGCTGAAGGCAGATGCTTAACTGACTGAGTCATCCAGCCATCCCAGGATGTTCTTAATATATTTCAATGCCCTACTCCAGACAAACTGAATTGCCATTTATATATAGTATTCAAAAGCTTTCCAGATGATTTCACCAGGTTTACATGGTTGAGAACCTCTGTGCTAGAGAAAATCTCACATATGCGCAAGGAAATCTATCGAAGATAATACAGTTTGAAAAAAGCAAAAATCTGGATAAATCCTAAAAGTCCATGGATTTTTATAAACTGTTAGGTTATAGAAGTGCTAGAGAAAATCTCACATATGCATAAGGAAATCTATCAAAGATAATATAGTTTGTAAAAAGCAAAAATCTGGATAAACCCTTAAAGTCCATGGGTTTATAAACTAGTAGGTTATACAATAGTATTCTGAATTGCAGACAAAATGCTTTACTCAGTCTATATGTATTAATATAGACTACTCTAAAAAAATAAAACATTGAGTGCAAAAAGACAATTGGTGGCCAAAGAACAGGAAAATAGATCAATGGAATAGAATAGAGGGCTCAGAAATAGACCCACATAAATACAGTCAACTGATCTTTGACAAAGAAGCAAAAGCAACAGAATGGAGCAAAGACAGTCTTTTCAATGAACAACTGGACATCCACATGTTAAAAAAGTAAATAAGTAAAAAGAATATAGACACAGGTCTTACACTTTTCACAAAAATTAACTCAAAATGGATCATAGACCTATGACCTAAATGTAACATGCAAATTTAAAAAATCCTAGAATATGACATAGGAGAAAACCTAGATGACTTTGGGTTATAGTGATGACTTTTTATGTAAAACACCAAAGGCACAATCCATGAAAGAAATAATTGATGATCTGGACCTCATTAAAATTAAAAACTTCTGCTGTGCAAAAGACAATGTCAAGAGAATTAGAACACAAACCACAGACTGGGAAAAATATTTGCAAAAGACACATCTGATCAAGAACTGTTACCCAAAATATACAAAGAATTCTGAAAATTCAACAATAAGAAAACAAACAATCCTATTAAAAAATGGACCAAAGGCCTTAACAGACATTCTCACCAAAGAAGATTTACAGATGGCAAATAAGCTTATGAAAAGCCACTCCACCTTATATGTCATCAGGGAAATGTAAATTAATACAATAATGAAATACCATTATACACCTATTAAACTGGCCAAAATCTGGAACACTGACAATACCAAATGCTGAAGTGGATATGGAAAAATAGGAACTCTCACACATTGCTGGTAGGAATGCAAAATGGTATAGCCATTTTGAAAGGCAGTTTGTTTTTTGGGGGATTTTTTGGTTTATTTTACAAATCTAAATATACTCTTAGCATATGATACAGCAATCATACTCTTCGGTGTTTACTCAAAGGAGTTGGAAACTTATGTCCATACAAATTCTGCACCCATTTATACTGGCTTTATTCATAATTGCCCAAACTTGGAAACAGCAAAGATATTTTTTTTTAGTAGGTGAGTGGATGAATAAACAGTGCACTTCCAGATGATGGAATATTATTCACTGCTAAAAAGAACTGAACTGAATAGCAGTCCACCACTGCTATTCAACATAATATTAGAAGTCCTAGCCACAGCAATCAGACAACAAAAATAAATAAAAGGCATCCAAATCGGCAAAGAAGAAGTCAAACTCTCACTCTTTGCAGATGATATGATACTTTATGTGGAAAACTCAAAAGAGTCCACCCCAAAACTGCTAGAACCCATACAGGAATTCAGTAAGGTGGGAGGATATAAAATCAATGCACAGAAATCAGTGGCATTCCTATACACCAACAAGACAGAAGAAAGAGAAATTAAGGAGTTGATCCCATTTACAATTGCACCCAAAACCATAAGATACCTAGGAATAAATCTAACCAAAGAGGCAAAGGATCTGTACTCAGAAAACTATAAAATACTCATGAAAGAAATTGAGGAAGACACAAAGAAATGGAAAAACATTCCATGCTCATGGGTAGGAAGAATAAATATTGTGAAGATGTCTATGCTACCTAGAGCAATCTACACATTCAAAGCAATCCCTATCAAAATACCATCAACTTTTTTTAAAGAAATGGAACAAATAATCCTAAATTTTGTATTGAATCAGAAAAGACCCCAAATAGCCAGAGGAATGATGAAAAAGAAAAGCAAAGCTGGTGGCATCACAATTCCGAACTTCAAGCTCTACTACAAAGCTGTCATCATCAAGACAGTATGGTACTGGCACAAAAACAGACACATAGATCAATGGAACAGAATAGAGAGCCCAGAAATGGACCCTCAACTAATCTTCGACAAAGCAGGGAAGAGTCAACTAATCTTTGACAAAGCAGGGAAGAGTCCAATGGAAAAAAAGACAGTCACTTCAACAAATGGTGTTGGGAGAATTGGACAGCCACATGCAGAAGAATGAAACTGGACCATTTCCTTACACCACACACAAAAATAGACTCCAAATGGTTGAAAGACCTAAATGTGAGACAGGAGTCCATCAAAATCCTAAAGGAGAACACAGGCAGCAACCTCTTCGACCTCAGCCGCAGCAACTCCTTCCTAGAAACATCGCCAAAGGCAAGGGAAGCAAGGGCAAAAATGAACTATTGGGACTTCATCAAGATAAAAAGCTTTTGCACAGCAAAGGAAACAGTCAACAAAACCAAAAGATAACCGACAGAATGGGAGAAGATATTTGCAAATGACATATCAGATAAAGGGCTAGTATCCAAATTCTATAAAGAACTTATCAAACTCAACACCCAAATAACAAATGATCCAATCAAGAAATGGGCAGAAGACATGAACAGACATTTTTCCAAAGAAGACATCCAAATGGCCAACAGACACATGAAAAAGTGCTCAACATCACTCAGCATCAGGGAAATCCAAATCAAAACCTCAATGAGATACTACCTCACACCAGTCAGAATGGCTAAAATGAACAAGTCAGGAAATGACAGATGTTGGCGGGGATGCGGAGAAAGGAGAACCCTCCTACACAGTTGGTGGGAATGCAAGCTGGTGCAGCCACTCTGGAAAACAGTATGGAGGTTCCTCAAAAAGTTGAAAATAGAGCTACCGTACAACCCAGCAATTGCACTACTGGGTATTTACCCCAAAGATACAAATGCACATACTGAAGCGGTACATGCACCCCGATGTTTATAGCAGCAATGTCCACAACAGCCAAACTATGGAAAGAGCCAAGATGTCCATCGACAGATGAATGGATAAAGAAGAGTGGTATATATACACAATGGAATATTATGCAGCCATCAAAAAGAATGAAATCTTGCCATTTGCAACAATGTGGATGGCACCGGAGGGTATCATGCTGAGCAAAATAAGTCAGTCAGAGAAAGACATGTATCATATGACCTCACTGATATGAGGAATTCTTAATCTCAGGAAACAAACTGAGGGTTGCTGGAGTGGGGGGGGGGTGGGAGGGATGGGGTGGCTGGGTGATGGACACTGGGGAGGGTATGTGCTATGGTGAGTGCTGTGAATTGTGTAAGACTGCTGAATCACAGACCTGTACCTCTGAAACAAATAATACATTATATGTTAAAAAAAAAAAAGAAGAAAATAGCAGGAAGGGAAAAATGAAGGGGGGGAATTCGGTGGGGGAGACGAACCATGAGAGACTATGGACTCTGAGAAACAAACTGAGGGTTCTAGAGGGGAAGGGGGTGGGGGGATGGGTTAGCCTGGTGATGGGTATTAAAGAGGGCACGTACTGAATGGACCACTGGGGTGCTCGCTTCGGCAGCACATATACTAATATTGGAACGATACTGAATGGAGCATTGGGTGTTATAGGCAAACAGTGAATCATGGAACACTACATCAAAAACTAATGATGTAATGTATGGTGATTAACATAACATAATAAAAAATATAAAAAATAAAAAAATAAATAACAATAACAAGAATAGAAAAAAAATCACAAATATTAACTTATTACTAAATGAAAATGAAATCACTATAAAATGAACCAAAAGCGTTCATTTTCCCGTTTTATAACCAGTCTTCTCTCTAATGGTTCTTTCCCCCTTTTCCAACTTCGTGGGAATGTTCAACCTAGTCCTCCTTCCTGTCTTCTTCATTACCTTCTTCTTTCTTTCTATTTCCTGTTTTCTTTCTCTTGTGATTACTTGCTTACTGATTTTGCATATAATCTATTCATTTCCTGTTTCCTCTTTTTTTACATTTTTCCTGTTTCTCTCAATATAGTCTGAGTGTGACATGCAGCAATTATGCAAGTAAATGATCACAGAGTTTTAATAAAGAATTTCTCTATGTCAGGCTTTAAATATATTTGGCCTAATGGAATGATTGATGTTATGATAAAATTTTATCCTTTAAAACCAAAACAAACACAACAAATATATGAAAAAATAGCAACATCCAATGGAAAAACATTAATTAATTATTTGTTGGCTGCATTTCTAGTTAAGTTCCATAGTGCTTGTCATCAAACATCAAATAGGACACTAAAAAGATATACTTTCTCCAATTTGGGAACTAGGAAGGGAGCAGTGTTTTGTTTATTGGTATACTGTGAAAGAAAGAACAGTTATAATTTAGACCCAGACTAGACTTTGGGGATCATTTTATTTTATTTTTATTATTATTATTTTTTTTAAGATTTTATTTATTTATTTGACAAGAGAGAGACACAGCAAGAGAGGGAACACAAGCAGGGGGAGTGGGAGAGGGAGAAGCAGGCTTCCCGCTGAGCAGGGAGCCCGATGCGGGGCTCGATCCCAGGACTCTGGGATCATGACCTGAGCCGAAGGCAGATGCTTAACGACTGAGCCACCCAGGCGCCCCTTGGGGATCATTTTAAAGTCTCATTCAGTTCTAGAGAAATGGTGCATTTCTGTGTGCACACATAGGTCTCAGATAAACCAACTTTTGGTCATGAAAATCTAGCTTTTGCAGCAATACTGATGCTTTGTTCTCTTGACTGCATATTAATACAGTTCTAAATTTTAATTGCCAAACATTCGGCTAGCCTGAATTCCCATCCAATCTTCTGCCCCTGGCCACCATACACACTTACACAGTTTTCCTTCTAAGTGTATGGATGCCTTTTCTCTGCGTTCTCCACTCCCCCACTCCCCATCTCAGGAGGTGACACAGCGCTTCAGGCACATTTCAGCCAGTGCTGAGTGAGGGCTATTATTTACACATCTCCTTGGGAAGCATGCAAAATGCTTGGGAGAAGATGCTCTGCCTAAGTACAGTTTTATCTTCAATCTGTTTTCCCCCCTTAATTTCAGAGATAATGATAGATAAAATTATTGCTCTTTTTTAACCCATCCCCAAACAATGCTGATTCTGTGCTTTTTCATCATGTTTAAATAATCTAGAAAATGAAGTGAGATTAAAAGCCAGTGATCAATTTGCTTGTGTTAATACAGTGAATAATGGCACATTACTCATTGGAAGAATTTTTCAAAATGAATTCCAGGGTATGTTAATTTTATCCATCAGAAAGTCGGTAAATATCTGTGGGTTACAAGGCACTGTTCTCTCTCTTTTTTTTTTTTTAGACTTATTTATTTATTTGAGAGAGACAGCATGCTCGCCCATGCATCACGCTATTGGGGAAAGGGCAGAGGGAGAGGGAGAGAGTCTTAAGAGGACTCTTTGCTGAGCGTGGAGCCCACCTTGGGGCTGGCTCTCAGGACCCTGAGATCAAGACCTGAGCCAAAACCAAGAGTCAGATGCTCAACTGAATGCGCCACCCAGGTGCCCGGGCACCATTCTCTCTTAAGCAAGGCAGATCTCCTAGTGAGCCAGGGGCCATGAAAGTACAAAGAGATATCACAAAGGGAGTAAGTAAATTGCTCAGTACCAAATGATGGGATACCTATTAAATTATAAAAGAGCTGAGGAGTACTTTTGCCTGGAGTGCTAGGGAAGATTTTTTTAAAGGCCACAGGTTTTATATCGCGGCCCGATATAGATTATTAGGGGCTGAAGGGTAGGGACCATGAATTAGTAATTTTTTACAAAACGCACTTATTATCATTGGAGCTCATTATAAATATTTGTTAGATGGCAGAAGAAAGGGTTTGTATCACTAAAGGGGAGAAGAAGGGACTTTAGACCAACCCGCACTCTTTGCAGGAAGACAGATAGGGATACTAAAGAACAGAAGGAAATACTCCCCGAATACTTAAATATTCATTACCTCATTTATCTCTTATAGTCATGTTGTGAACTAGGACTTTTTAACTTGATTTTAAATTATTAAAATCTGAGAATAAATATTAATTATTAAAATCTCAAAATAAGCAGATAATAGGTGGCAATACTAGGTCTCACCGAGTGTTTGGCACACTAAAACATGCTGCCTGATATGTAAGGCTGTAAGCCAGTGATTCATGGAAATAAGGTTCAAATACAAATGTCCCATTTGTAGTTTAAGGCCAAGTATCATGGAGGCAGGCTGCCTTGAAATTCTGTCACTTACTATTCGTTGGACATTGAACAAATGATTTACATTTCATGATCCTTGGTATTTTCTTGTACAACTGGGATAATTACAGAACCTACACAATATTGATTTTTTTTGTTTTTTTTGTTTTTTGGCAAGAATAGATGAGATAACATGTGTACAGAACTAGAATATTACCTGACATAAATGACATACTTGATAAATGCTAGTTTTATAGAACTCGAATTAAATAGTCTTGCACTGAATAGCTTCTGCAGTCATATTGTAGTTATTTTCCAGGGGAATTTTAAAATGGATTCTGAATAATGTATACATTTCTCTTAATATGTCTAGTTGTCTTTGTTTCCTTTTAAAAACACTTTCTGGGTACTGACTCCTCTTCTGTAATTAGGTAGCCTGCACCATAAACTTTGTCATAAATTTTCTATTTGTGCTGATCATCTTTACAGAATATCTTGAGAAAAACTAAATAGGGCTTATTTTAACCTGAATTGCTGCAGTATCTAGTTATAGAATGTTCTCAAGTATAAAATATCTATGCTTTTTTTTCATTAGGTGTCACTCCCTATCACTTAAAAAAAAAAGCATATGTGTCCTTAACATTAGCCAATTGATGGCCAATGTTGTTTTTTTTCTTTTTTTAAGATTTTATTTATTTATTTGAGAGAGTGAGAGAGGGCATACACAGAGAGGGAGAGAGAGAAGCAGACTCCCCACAGAGCAGGGAGCCCGATGCGGGGCTCGATGCGGGGTTCGATCCCAGGACCCTGGGACCATGACCTGAGCTGAAGACAGGCGCTTAACCGACTGAGCCACCCAGGCGCCCCATCGATGGCCAATGTTAAAGGACACAAATTCCCAAACATTCACACCCTGCCCAGACCCAGGTGTTTTCTCTTCATGTAAAGCAAACAGCACAGCTGTGTGGGAGTAAGAGCTTCCCCTGAAGCTATGACTGGCTTTTCGATATTGCCACTGACTCCAGCCCATTTAGCAGGTAGAATCAGATTTGGTGAAGCAGAGAAGGCCTACAGTTAGCCCAAAGATAAACAGCAACAGAAAAAAAAATACAGAAAGAGTTAGTCTTAAAGAGAAAGTTCATGATGAGGAATCATCTTAAACACGAAATAAAAGGTGCAAAGAGTCAACATAAAAAAATGAACTCCTACTAAAGAGTAAGAAAAAAAGATTATAAAAAAGAAAGATGGCAAAGAAAGCTGAGACACTGAGTGGAAAACACAAAAGAAAATAACATGCAATAAAACAACAGGCTGTATAATAACTAATACTGATTATACATTCCCTATGTGTCAGGCACTCTTCTAAAGACTTCTACATATTAAAGAACTCTGCCTTCACGGTATTTATGTGAGACATTATTTCCATTTTGCTGATGGGGAGACTGAGGCAATTTCATTAACTTGCTCAGACAGCTTAGCTATTAACTGGTAATCTAGGATTCAACTGAGCTGATCGTGACTTAAGCCAAATTTTTGTCTCCAAGTCTATACAGGCAAAAAAGAGGAAACAATAGAGATTTATTAAACAAACTGAGAAGAGAAGCCTATTGCACAGAGAAAACCTAGCAGCTCACAGAGCAAGGGAAAATTATTAGTACTCTGCCCTTATAATCCTTTTCAATCCTGTTTTTGTGAGTTTGCCCAAGAATGCATTCCTAACAGGAATGTATGCAGTTTATGTAAGCAGCTGCATCTACTATATTAAGACATTTACTCTCTACATTTTTTTTTTTTAAAGATTTTATTTATTTATTTGACAGAGAGACACAGCAAGAGAGGGAACACAAGCAGGGGGAATGGGAGAGGGAGAAGCAGGCTTCCCGCGGAGCAGAGAGCCCGATGTGGGGCTCGATCCCAGGACGCTGGGATCATGACCTGAGCCGAAGGCAGACGCTTAACGACTGAGCCACCCAGGCGCCCCTACTCTCTACATTATTAAACCTGTATCTTCACTGGCCTGCTTTATTACACTCTATGCCTCTTAAACATAGGGGAAAAGATCTTGTATTTATCTGTGTTCTCAATCATTGGCAGAATCTCTGATAGTTTATAGGTGCTCAAAAATCCTAGTCCACTCCTCTCTCCATCCCTTTTCTTTATCCCCATAACACATTATTCACATCTTCATATTCCACTTTTTTTTTGAGAAAGAGAGAGCACGTGCATGCACATGTGAGTGGTGGGCAGGGGTGGAGGGAGTGGAAGAGAGAGAATCTTAAGCAGGCTCCACGCTCAGGGGAGCCTGATACAGGGCTCAATCTCACAGCCCTGAGATCATGACCTGAGCCAAAATCAAGAGTTGGACACTTAACTGACTCAGCCACCCAGACGCCCCTTCATATTCCACTTTCAATCAAAATTATTTGTTTTCTTTCTACATGCAGTCCACTGTGCCCTTATGCTTTGTCTCCTTCCTTGTTAACGAAGATGTCCCTCTGTTCCTATGCAGAAACCACTGAGTACTAAACCCCATTCCTTTCAACTACTCAAGGGATTCAGTACATTAATTCTCCTGGTTTCTCTTATAGCATCCAGTGTTCCACCTTTATTGGCTCATTCCCGTAACGTGTTGTAATTTCTGCAATCTTAAAAAGAAAAAACAAACACAGAAACAGAGATATAACAACAACAAAAAAAACCGCTTGAGACCTCTTCCCTCTCCAAATACTGCACTATTTTTACAGTAACTTCTCAAAATAGTGTCTATTCTCACAGTTCCAATCATCTTAATATCCTTCTCATTGATTTCACTCTGATTAGATTTCTGGCGCCACTATTTGTGTGCATTACCTTCTCTCATTACTCCACAATGCTGCTGGTCATTTTCGGTCTCCATTTTACTTAATCTGCTACACAATATTTGACGTAGTTGATCATTTTCTTCTCCTTGAAACACTTTCACTTTGCTTCCAGAATATCACACTTTCCTGGTTCTCTCCCTCACTGGCCTCTTCCCCCAGTCAGCTCTACTAGTCCTTCCCTATCTCCCAACCTTCTGATGATGTTAGAGCATCTCAGCGATGGCTCCTTGGACCTCTTCTTTTTCTACATTACTCCTATAGTGATTTCATCACATTTCATGTTTTTTTTTTTTTTTTTAAAGATTTTATTTATTTATTTGAGAGAGAGAGAATGAGAGACAGAGAGCATGAGAGGGAGGAGGGTCAGAGGGAGAAGCAGACTCCCTGCCGAGCAGGGAGCCCGATGCGGGACTCGATCCCGGGACTCCAGTATCATGACCTGAGCCGAAGGCAGTCGCTTAACCAACTGAGCCACCCAGGCGTCCCGGTCACATTTCATGGTTTTTAAATACAAAGTCAAAAGCAGACAACTTTCCCCTGAATTAGAGGCATAGATCTCTCCCATATTTTCCCACTGACTTGCAGGTACACATACACAAATTCCTGCTCAGCCTCTCCATGATGGTGTCTAATACCGATCTCAACCTTAATGTGTCTAACAAGAACTCATTATTGCTACTCAAATGTTCTTTGCTGTCAGTCTTCCTTACTTCAATTAATGATAATCTGTACTTCCAATTTGCTCAAACCAGAATCTTTGAAATCCTTTTGACTTTGTCTTTAGGGACTCTTAACTGTTTTTCCTGCTATCATTCTTGTCCCCTGCAATCAATTCTCAACATAGAAGCCACAGTAATCCTAATAAAATAAGTCAGATTGCATTGCTATTTTGCTCAAAACATTCCAATAGTTTTCTGTCTGTTGTGGACTGAATTGTGTTATTGGTCAAAATATGAATGCTAAAGGCAATTCTGGTGAGAGTGCAGAAAGAAAAGAGAAGAGCTATACAGAAAGCTCCTATCATCTCAGCGAATATATATATCATCATGAACAGAACGCTAGTAGAAATATGAACATTAAGGGTGTTTCTGGTGAGATCTCAGATGGAAATAAAAAACATGCTATTAGAAACTGGAGGGAAGGTGATTCTTATTATAAAGTGGCAAAGAGTGTGGTTGAGTTGTGATCTATTCTTTTGTGGAAGGGAGAACTTATAAGCTATGAAATTGGGTATTTAGCAGAAGAGGTTTCTAAGCAAAGTGTTGAAGGTGCAGCTAGGTTGTCTTTACTAGAGAGAGGAGAAAGATGAACTAAGAAAGAAACTGTTAGGTGAGACGGAACCAGAACTTAAAGATTTGCAAAAATTCTCAGCCCATCTATATTGTAAAAAATGAAAGCCTGTTCTGGAGAGAACACCAAGTATGTGACTGGATAATCACTCCATAAAGAGATTATCCATGGGTTTAATCAGCTGTCTCTTTGGCAGAAGCCAGGATGGGATGGTAGAGTTATTCAGCTATGAATATGCTTTATCCTTCAAAAAAAGGGAACTTGAAGGCTCCAGAGATCGTCATGGCTGCCACTACCAGCAGAGGTCCGGATCATACTGGCCCAGGGGGCAAGGCTATTTCCTCCAGTTTCAGAGGCTGAGGCAACTCCTGGGGTTGAGTGGGCTAGGCATCCTCTGAAAATGCCATGAGCATGGGGCCATCTCAAAGAGCCTATAGAACAGGACAGAAACCTAGGGCTGTGGGGGTGGCGTTGCCACCCCCAGTGGAGACAAAGGGCAGAGCATACAGCCAAGAGAGGATTATCCTCAAGCTTTAAGATCTAATGGAATTTGTTTTGTTAAGTTTTGGACTTGCTTGAGACCTGTTCTCCTTTATTTCTTTCCAGTGTCTTCCTTTTAGATGGGAATTCCTTTGCCCATCTCACCACTGTATTTGAGAAACTCATTATGACTGGTTTCACACGTTCACAATTGGCAAGAAATGTTGCCTCAGGATGAACCATACCTGAAGTCTCACCAGCCAAATAGCTGATTTAGATGATAATTAGATGAGACTTTGGACTTGGGAGTTCATGCTGAAATGGATTAAGACTTTTGGGCTTTTGGGATGGGGTGAATATATTTTGCATACGAGAATGACATAGATTTGGGGGAAGGACAGAAGACAGAATGTTATGAGCTGAAATGTGTTCCCACAAAATTCATACGTTGAAACCCTAACCCCCAATGTGACTATATTTGGAGATAGGGCCTTTAAGGAGGTAATTAAGGTTAAATGAGGTTATAAGGGTGGGACCTATAGGACTGCTGTAAGAAGAGAACACCAGTGTTCTCTGTTTCTCTGTGCACCTACAGAGGAAAGGCCATCTGAGAACACAGCAAGAAGGTGGCCATCCGCGAGACAGGAAGAGAGGTCTAACCAGATACTAATGCTGGTGACACCCTCATGTAGGACTTCCAGCCTCCAGAACCTCAAGAAGAGAAATATCTGTTGTTTAAGTCATCTAATCTCTGGTATTTTGTTATGGCAGTCCTCAAAGACCATCTGACTCAACGAAGAAAGTAAAGTGCTTGCAGTGGCCAACACTCACCTTCCCGTCCTCATCCTTTTACTTTTCCAATATCATATTACTCATTCCATTCTGCTCCAGCCCCACTAGCTCTTTGTTTTTTGGTATTCTCCTGTCTCAGGGACTCTAACTTGTGGTTCCATATATCTGGACTCTTTCTTCAAATATATGCCTTATTTGCTCTTGTTCCTCTTTAAGTCTTTGGTCAAATGTCACGTTACCAAACTTTTTTTTTTCCTATTCATTCAATTTACACATTTTACCTTTTCACCTTCCCTGATAACAATTCCTCCATAGAACTTAGAACTTATATCTTCTAACATACTTTCTAAATTACCTATGCATTTTGTTTGTTTTCCCTTACTACTAAAACAAAAGCTCCATGGTAACAGAGATTTTTATCATTCTTGGTCTCTGTTGAATCCTCAGTAAATAGAACAGATTCTGTCACATAGTAGCTACCCAATAAACATTTATTAAATTAAGTAAAATGTATTTAGATTTTCTTCTCTGATAGAGAATAATGACCTTCATCTTTGTATTACTAGTACCTACAGAGGAAATACAAAATGTTAAATTTTATATTAAAATATTTTATATTTTATTAAATATAAAATAGAATTAAAATAAAGCAATAAATTAAGCAGCAGTCTTAAATGAAAGACTAAATGCTTGAGGCTATTAGGGAGAGGAATATGGAATCAAAAATCACAGCCCTAACATTTCTATCACTTCTGATAATTTATATGAACATTTCTATGTAATATTTGGAAGTAATTACTAAGAACATGACAGTTATTATATACTGTGTTTGTTTATTCATGTGTTATAAACTTGATAATAAACCGCAATCACATGCCTTGTAGCCAATCTCCCCAACACTCTGAATGGTGCAAGGTGAATTAATTAGTAAGAACAGATGCAATGCAGTTCTAAGAGATCTGGTGGCCATGGTCCAGTGGCTGGCTTCACAGCACAGTGTAAATAAAGTACATATTCATATGTAGATATCATCCAAGTTAGGTTCACATGAGGAATCACAGAGATGGCTTGACACTCTCTTTGAATATCACTTTCAATGATAACACACTAGTACAATATTACAGATAATTGGAATGTTGTGTTTAGCTAGAGATTTCATTGCAAGCTCATTGCAGTTTGCAAACAATATTTACAATTTCTCATGTTTCTTTTTGTAAAATGCTTAACTACTTGCCTGCTGTAATGTATAATAGGGGGAGAACTGAAATCTGTGGGCACCTGGTTTATTTAAATGACAATTTTTTTTTTTAAAGATTTTATTTATTTATTTGAGAGAGAGAGAATGAGAGACAGAGAGCATGAGAGGGAGGAGGGTCAGAGGGAGAAGCAGACTCCCTGCCGAGCAGGGAGCCCGATGCGGAACTCGATCCCGGGACTCCAGGATCATGACCTGAGCCGAAGGCAGTCGCTTAACCAACTGAGCCACCCAGGCGCCCTAAATGACAATTTTTTATTCATATGCTCAGTAATAGGCATTAGAAAGGCAATCAGAAATTAAGTGGTTAATGAAAAAATAATAACTATAGAATTTGCTTTTGCAAACCTCTCAAGCTCTCATTACCAAAATTAAAATGATTGAACGTAATCTCAAAGTGATACGAAAATTTATTTTATTATTTTTATGTAGGAACCTTGTATGCAAAGTAACTGCCACCCATCTAAAAAACATTATTATTTCTAAAATTAAGGAAGATCTAATTCAAGAGTCTCAATTTGGGGATGATGGTAAGCCATGAAAAATCATGTCATAATAAACAATGGCTTTGCTATGCCCACTTGGACAATATTAGTTTCCTGGCCTAATCCTTTTAGTCAGTTGTTTTTACAGTCTGGCCAAGAAAATATAGTTAAGATGACATTGAGATTTTTTAAGAAAATACATTATAAAACATTCACAAATCTAACTCCTGAAGCTAAGCACCATTTGAATTAAAACATCTTAAAGTTCTCTCTTTCACACTGAAGTTGGAATCCCTATGATTTGGGGCTTAAAGTGGTCAGAGTAAAGCCCTAAGGTAATAAAGATTTTTAATACTGTAATATAGGAAGTATCAAATGAGTGTGCAGATATATGCAATGTGAGAAATAATTGCAACTCAAAATCCTCTTGGAAATCCTACTGCCTCCTCCCACCAAAAAAAAAAAAAAAAAATCTGGCAGGTATTTTTTCTCACCTCAGCTATAGCTTCCTCATGTCAGAGCCACAAACTGACTCAGAAAATCATTATAATACAAATAATAGTTCATATTTAAAGATAACTTGTTATTTTTCCAAAACTATGGTAAGCAGTGGGTATGCATTATCTCATTTATCTCACAGTGGCTCTAGAAGTGATATTTTTATTATTCCTAAATAACAGACTTTTAAAAAATGAGTAAAGCAATCTGCCAAAGTTATGAGACAAGTGCATGGCAGAGCTGAGCTTAGATTTTCGGCACTAAAATCATTGTTCTTAATCTCCACTGTAAGATGCTAGTATACCACACAAATTTAAGTACTGCACTGATATGTCTATCTAATTTTGAAATACTCTATGGGGCATTTTGAAGAGTTACTAGGAAGCAGGTGACATTGAATTTTTTATAATCTGGCACCAAAATATGGCTAATAAGGACCTTAATTTAAAATGCAATATTTATGGACCGAGAGATTGAACATTTTCTGTATAGGTAAGAAAATATAAATCAATGAAACAAATAAATAATAACAACAAAATATCCTGAAAAAGGACTGACTGGTAGTGGATATAAATAGAATAATGGATAAAAATAGAAGTAAGGACAATGATACTACATCACAAATCTAGATTTAATTAATTCCTTGTGAAGAGGAACTGAACAGAAATTTTTCATTTTTAACTACAACGCCTTATGTGATTTTTATTCTATGGTATAGATTTAGTCACAGTTTATGCTCCTTCTTTACATTTACAAAGTCTAGGGTAACTTACCATTTCAAAAAAATTTTAAGTTTTTATTCAAATTCCAGTCAGTTCACATACAGTGTAATATTAGTTTCAGGTGTACAATACAGCGATTCAACACGTCCATACAACACCTGGTGCTCATCACAACAGGTGCACAACTCAATCCCTATCATCTATTTCACCCATTCCTGCCACCCACCTCCCCTCTGGTAACTATCAGGTTGTTCTCTATAGTTAAGAGTCTGTTTCTTGGGTTGCCTCTCTCTCTCTTTTTTTTTTCCCCTTTGCTCATTTGTTTTGTTTCTTAAATTCCACACATGAGTGAAATCATATGGTATTTGTCTTTCTCTGATCTATTTCTCTTAGCATAAAACTCTCTAGCTCCATCCATGTCATTGCAAGCTGCAAATCATTTCAAAGTTTTTTAAATCAACACTGCAACCAAGTAGACCCCACTGAGTATTGGAAATATAATTCTGAAATTTAGAGGGGATAATCAGGTAAGTGGTTTTGCTTAATAAGGCTTATTCTGATTCCCCACATGAATAACTTTCACATTATAGAAGCTCATCTGCAACTTAGAGGAAAATAGTGGGCACTATCAGGAATCCCTGAGATTTTTTTTAAAGATTTTATTTACTTATTTATTTGAGAGAGAAAGAGAGCAAGCACGAGTTGGGGGCAGAGGGAGAGGGAGAAGCAGGCTCCCTGCTGAGCAGGGAGCTGATGCAGGGCTCCATCCCAGGATCCCAGGATCATGACCTGAGCTGAAGGCAGACACTTAACCAAATGAGCCACCCAGGCACCTCAGGAAGCCCTGAGATTTTTGAGGAGGCTCTTTTGTTTTTCTATTTTCATAAACAGAAAAATATAAAGAGATGGTCATACATCATAATTCGTTATGCTCTACCCAAAAATATTTTATCCTCAATTCTTATATATTATTCTTTAAAAAAAATTTAAAGCCTCACTTACTTATATCAAACAGAACATCTCTAAGGTAGATGACTATAAGAAAAGATCTTGGTTCGTAAAGTATAGAATTGCAAACGGCATGATACAACTTCGCACCGGGAAAAGTAAAACAACTCCTTCCCCACAAACACCACCATCAAACAGCAAAAAGAACTCAGAAGAGGGAAAACCACATGAAATATTCTAAAATGAGGACTTGAATCCAGTGAAAGGAGCAGTATTTGTGTTAAAATTTTTCAAACTTAATGAAATTTAGGACTCACTTTAAATTCTTCATTATCTGCTACCGATTTTTCAAGTTTTGTTTTGAAGACTGCTCTGCCCTCCTCTACCTCGAGTGGAGATGAGAATGGATATTTTCTAGTGCCTACAATATGGTGCCAATTAGGTGATTTAAATATATTATTTACTTCCCATAATCACTGTGCCAGGGAAATATGTCCCTATTTACAGGTGAGGAAACAGCTTGAGCAGAGAGGTCAGGGAGCCTGCCAGTCCCCCAGCTGGTTCAGGCCTGCCAGTCTACTCCACACACACGTGCATCAACTCTTCCTTATGCTCTCGGCTCCAGCTGCACAATTTTTGTACACACAAAACAATGCACTTCATGTCCTCTGAATCCAAGGTAGCTCTCATTCTTAACTTCTAAAACCATTAAAGTGAAAATGAATAGATCTTTTGCATAATTACTTCCTCCAACTTCTTGTTAGGTATTGTTATTCCAGCAAAGGAGAACAATAGGGAGAAATGAGAGATCCTTCAGAGTGGTAGTCACCCTAAAAGGATGTGTGATTTCTTCCCCTATGAGTAAATTATCTACAGCTTTTAAATCAATGCCCACCAAATTAGCTCAACGCAAATAAAAATGACAATAACAATGCCCATCTATCTGTAGTTTGTTTCCTATATATGGCAATTCATCACTGGCTAGCACAACCTAGTAAGACTGTGTATATGGTTCTTGCCATTTACATGATTAGATCCTTAACAGCTTTGTGATTGAAGAGCATCCCTTTTAAAGATCTCCACCTATTGCTTATTAAACATACATCTCCATGTGTGCAAAAGCTGCAGCAGCAGGGAGAGTGACAAGATAAGCGATGGCTATAAAGCAAAGAAAAATGGCCATGCCTCCATTCGTTGTTTTTTTCCAATTTATTGGTGTTGCAGAAGCGGGTGGGCCTTGATGGAAAGCTGTGCTTTTGGGAGGTTTTGATTAACCTATATCCTCACACTTCTCCCATCATCATTATACAGACAGGTAAGTAAACAGATAAAATAGTTAAGTAAAACAGATATAACAGACCCCCTTAGTCTCATCTCTAGAAATTTACTCCTATGGAAATTCAGCTAGCTATCTCATTTAGCTCACTTTCCAAAGTGATTTATGTGCCACCCACATGGTGCAACAACAGTAACCTAAGCTGCCACAATCAGTCCTTCCTTCCTTCCTTCCTTCCTTCCTTCCTTCCTTCCTTCCTTCC